>NC_056745.1:200432905-200546550 GCF_019279795.1 Protopterus annectens
AAAGGGTAATCCTCAGACCACCAACACACATCCATACATGTAGTATGACATGTAATGCAACAATGCCAAGTAACCTTTGACTGGTGGACTGTACCTAGCCCTACAACAACTGTGCAGAGTACCTATGTACTGACACAGTTGCTTTCTGTGTTATGCAGTGATACCACTGTTTGTAACCAGGTCAGCTGTACACATACCAGGGTCCCTCTGATATTGACAGCATTAACAGATGACTGTTGCTGTGCACCATTCAGTGTATACACAGCCTGACATGAAGCTATGATTGTACGAGATGTTTGCGGGGAGCAGATTGTTTTGACATTTGTGTAGGATATAACCGGGAATGTGGACAGGTCCCATGCAGCCTATATGTATGGCATTAGAGAGTGCAGCTTGTACCGGAATAGTGTTTATTACAGGGGCTCTGTAGTGTACATGGAAATATGAATGTGTACCTGTTTGGGGGGGGGGGCAGTTGTTATCCAAGACCCTATCTGGCTGAACAGGTGCTATTTCCGTAGGTACAGTACTTCTCATGCCATAGTGCTGTGAAGCACAGCAGGTCTTGTTGCCATTGTTTCATGACACAGCTATGGAATCCTCTGTGTTTGGCCTCATAATATGTGGATGAGTAGTTTCACAGTAGCTTTGAGTGGCATTATATGGTGTATCTGCATCTTACTGAGGCTGATCATGGATCAACTTCCACTCATGTGTTGACCCTTGCAACAGTTACTACCTTCTGTGGTAGAGTTTAAGGCAGGGTACCACTGGTTTGCCTTCATGGTTGTTTGTTTTAATCCTGTTTCTGTTTCAATGGCACGATCACTGCACATATGTGAGCGCCCATAGTGCATTTGTGTAGGACCTGGCATTTGCACATGCATTATACGTCTGCATGGGTGCCATGACAATCACCACTTCGCTCTTAAGGAGCATAACATTGGCTTTGAAGACTGACCACGTGTGGCATACTGTTAGCCCTGTTGGTGTGACTATGATGATCCAGATCATTGGTGGTGTTGACATCTAACATGCATTGAGCACATGTGTTGGTACATGATGAGTCTTCCCGGTTCATAATGGGATAGCCGAGTTGGCAGTGTCCAGTCTCACAACTGGTATTCTCCATTACAGCACAATGACAGTTGGGATTTCTGAGGCATGGTGGATGATCTGTCACAAAGTGCAATTTGGATTACACCTTGGCACAAAGGCATTCTTGCATTGTGCAAGTGCAACTTGTGTGAGGGTGTACATATCGCTCAGGAAGTTGGCTACACTTGTGGCCCATGTGTTCCAATAAAAGATGTTGGCCAAGAGGTGAGCTATGTGTTATAACATGGTCATGCAGGGGTGCTCTCCAAAACATTGAACCATATATCAATCACTGCACAGATATGTTCTCCATGTTTCAGATTGCCGTAAGTGAGTCTATATTGAGTACCTGATTTGTATCCTTGAGTAGCAAGACCCACAGTTTATTTCTTGGCTGTCCCTGTAGCACCAGTGAACTTTCAGTTGAACCTGTCATGATGAGGGCACTATAGGGGAAGCATGGGCTGTTGCCAGTATCCAAATTCTCAGGGGGGACAGGTGCAGGCCCCGTCTGGCAAAGCATCATGGTCTGTCTGCCATGTTATCCCAGGCAGAGAGATGCTGGATACTCTTTGAATTACACCAGTACGTTTCACGATTGTGGAATACAATCCTCGTCCCTGTACTGCTGCATCATTCTGGCCACTGGCAGAATGCTACCCAGGCCTTGGGACATACCCGCATGGGCTACATGACCTGACAGTTCCTACATGTTTCCATGCAGTCCAGGCTACTGCATCATAGGACCTGCACAACACCATAGCATATGTCAGAGAAGTGTATAGTTCTAAAGGTGGTCTGAGTGTATGGGTATGTGGCTAATCATGGCAGACAGGCAGTTGACAGTATGTTTGCCCTCGTATACCTTGGTGTGTAACATAGTGCTAGGGTTTGTGTTCACAAACGAGTACTGTTGGCCATGTTTCCGGCCACGTGTTCTGAGATGTGACAGAATTATACAAACTGTCGTACAGTCTTTGTATTCTGGTGTCTGTCTATTCCAACTTGAGAGGCCTCTTGCTTGGCCAAATACTTAGAGGCTCTTGTAGATGTGTGAGATATCTGGTGGAATGTGCGTGTCTTTAGTGTGTTCTAGAAAGGGTATGTGTTGGTTGTGGTGATGAGATGCATGCGTTAACCTACAACTCTTGACTGTCTAGTCCAGTCATGGGTGTAGTATGGACTGCCTCCAAGATCACCCCTGTAGCTGAATCCCAGCGGGTTTGGCAGTGTACATGGCATAGAGATTGTATTCCCCCAGGATGGCCACATACACAGCTGACATTAGTAAACACCAGTAGTTGAGTAGTGGACATGCCTGTATGAGCATTCAGTATTACAAGTACCACATACTGTATTTAGTATACTTACTGCTTGTGAAGATGTTATGCTCACATATAAATATTTGAGTTATGGATGTGGCAACACTGGCTATTACAGGAACATGGTAGCTACCTTTAGTAGCAATCCCCCTCTGAGGGCCACATCACATCCTGATAGTTGATTACCGATGATGCAAGTGTGAACAGGGCTGTATCCTTGTCTGGGTATAAACTCGCATACCCAGCAGAACCATGACCTCTGTTGGGCACAGACACCTACTCCCCCCATAGTCAAATGTCAATAGACTCTGCTGCCACTATCAACATGATCAGGATATAATCAGTGCATGCCATCACCTAAGAAGCAGCTATTACACATGGGCAGCAGTTTTCATACATCTTACATGCCTACTGCAGATGTCACACTGGAGTTAAAGATAATATGCACCCTGTTTCATTACCAGTACTGTCAACATATTTCCAAGCAGCTGTTAGTCTGGCAGTGAGGTTAGGCTACACAAATCTACACGTTCAACAAGTGTCTCTCTCTACTGTCAATATCCACTCTGTGTAAGTGTGCACATAGCCATTTGGCACAGCCCTGTAACCAGGGTCAGTACACCTGTACAGCTGTAATTGCTTGCAAACAATAGTAGAGAGGCATATGTTAGGCAAGGTGGACTTTTAGGCAAGGCTCATAAGACAAACCTACCACTGTACATAGCACAAGTAACCAGAAGCTGAGGGTATTGCTACTCAATGCCAGAAGTCTAAACCTTAAATTGCACACACTCGAGGCATTCCTCAGTATGGAGAACATGGATATCTGTGCAGTAACAGACAACCTGGTTTAAGGCTCCAGAGAGCACCCCAGTACCACCAGGCTATAAGTCATACCACACCTTTTGGTCACAGAACCCGGACCGGAACATAAAAGTGTGGGTTTATCCATATTCATTAAGGATACTCGCACCTCCAGGTTAGTGGTGCAGCACGATGCATCAGAGATCATCCAAGTGCAACTGACAATGGGCAACACTGCAATCCAAATTGTAACTTGCTACAGATCACCCACCATGACCCAGGTCTCACTTTCCGCATTTCCAGGGACACTGGGAAATATGCATATCCTGCCAAACACCCTAATACTGGGTGATTTCAACTACCCAAACATTAAATGGGAGAACTACTTGAGTACTTACTCCATTGCCCAGCGCTTCCTAGAATTTCTCGACTCAAATGCCCTGGAACATCTGGTCTACACCCCCACCAGTGGGAACAACATATTGAACCTGGTCATCACCAACATGGGCGACCAGTGTTCCACACCCGACGTCAACCCCTCGCTGGTTAGATCAGACCATAGACTAATCACTCTGAATATTCACATTCTGCCCACAACCCCAAACAAGGAAACCACCATGAAAATCTTTTCCAAAGCAGACTTCACGTTGCTTATGCCCGAGGTGGAACAGTTCACAGCCCCCACGCCAATGGACAATGCTGTCCAAGATGATGAAACCTATACAAAGGCACTCTATGATCATCTGCAGGAATGCATGGATCGTGCTATCCCAAGTCTAACCTAGACTCACTCCTCCAAGAACAGGAAACTGGTCTGGTGGACCCCTGCCATACACAGGCTCTACAATAGTAGGAGGTAACTAGTACAGATAAGAGCGAAATCCCTTGGACAGACTTACCTGATCAGTATCTGCAAGAATCTGTGATCCCTCATGAAATCATCCAAGGCTAGCTTCAAAAGACAATTTCCCAAGGATCCTACAAACGACCACAAAGCGTTCTTTAGCCATGTCAAGAACCCAAGTGGGAACTCTCAGATCTGCTCAGAGTTGGTGCAGACTGGCACAAAATACACTGAACCGACTGATATTGCCAACATTTTGGCAGACCACCACAAATACAGCCTCAGTGGGACCGGACAGTGTCCCAAGCTGTGTCTTACATGAGCACCAAATGAACTAACCCCTCACCTAAACGCACTGTTCAAACAGACTCTCTACAGGTTATATACCCACAGAGTGGCGCACAGCAACATTTATCCCACTCCACAAAGGTGGCGCCACAACGGACCCCGGGAACTATTGCACTATAAGCCTGACTAACCTGGTCTGCAAGGCTATGGAGCGCATCATCATGGAACTCATTGGGAACCTCCGGACACTCGACCCAACCCATGTCTGACCCCTACTGTTTGCCATATACATCTCAGAGGTACAGGCAAACAGGTGGACTACAGCAGACCGTGTTTGGCGATTTTACTGCAAACTGGGAGCCATAATTGACAGACCAGCTGTCAGATGTCCTTCAAGGGGCCTCACATAGACCAACACAGGGTGTCACAGTCATGGCCTCCAGCTAAAGGTCACGAACTGCATGGTCATTCCATTTGGGAAAACTAATCACCCACATATGAACACACGAGTGGCAGCCACTTAAATGCAGACAAGGAAATGGGTATGTGGGGACTAAGTTAGATAGTGATCTCTCCTTTGACAATCATATCGCCAAAGTAATTATGCCATCAGATTACTTAAGGGTTCGCATCTAGACATACAGAGGTGACCAGTGTCTTGATTTGTGATGATCTGCTGATGAATCAGACATAACTGACCCAGAGGCTCCCTTCTCCAATTTTGAAGATTCTGATGCTGAAGAATCCATTCAGCAGCTGCTTCCCCACCAGAGCTGCTCCAGATTTACCCCAGCCCCTGCCAAACCAGAGACAGATTTTACAGGGTGCCAGATACTCATCACCACTATTCCTTCTGAAAGAAGCAAGGTCATTAGACAGATGGGGTAAAAGGTCTACACTCAGCTACTCTCTCAGCTAGAGCTTTAAACTGTCAGTTTCACATGATACAATACCAAGAGTTTATGTGATCAGTTAACTAAAAACTAACCACTGATGAATCTCTTGATAAGAAATATATTAGAGATGGTAAATAACATACAACAGGTTAGCAACCATGATGCTCCTGACAAGACACAGTTTTTTTTGGTACACCTACACCTGCCCAGCAAGAAAAAAATGGAAGAAAAGGCAAAAATTGTTTCAAACTGTTAAAGATTTCTTGCAGGTTCAACCCGAAACCAATCCAGAGGAGGTGCCACCAGGAACAAATAGCAGCTCCTCTAGGGCGGAAAGTTAACCTTATTTTCAAGAACTGGCACTACATAACAAAAAACAAATTGGATTTTACAAACCATAGATCAAGGTACCGGTTTCACTTCCACACTTTACCAGTCAAAGAGGAATGCCAAATCTACCTCCAAATCAAAAACAGAGGCTCACGCCAGATAATGGAGTTAGCAAACATGAGAGCTGTGGAAAGAGTGCCAACAGCAGAACATTCTATTCCAGACTATTCCTAGTTCCAAGAAAGGAAAAAGTTGGAGACCAATTCCTGTGTCACCTTAAATACATACATCATTGTCCCAAAATTCAAAATGCTGACCATGCTGGGCAAGGAGTCTTGGCTGGTAACTCTAGATCTCAGACCAATCTGCAGAAGATACCTCAGATTTCTTGCAGGATCAGGTATTCACAAAATGCATTGCAGACTACCAATTCAAATTAACTTACATACCGACGACTCTGCCTGCTAAAAGGACAAACAAAAGCAAGCTGACAACAGATTTACAAAGGGTCATTTACTTGCTACAAGGACTGCTGATACCATCCCAAACAAGGACATTCTAACAAATGGCATTCCTGACTACAGAAAAACAAAAACTTCCTCTTTACTTCTTGGCACTAACAAAACTGAACAAGTTAACAGCAAGAAAAGTTCTGCAGCATGCATAATCTTGGTCCCATTATTTATGGTCCCAACACAGACACAGTCTAGAAACAGAAATCCCACTAATTCCATGCTTAAAAGGCATGCCAGTCAAACCCAGGCCTACCCCTTTCGCAGATGTCAACCAAGCCAGACCATCAGGATTGTGGACACAGGATCAACTTCACCTGCACATCAATCTAAAAGAAATGCCTGGCAATCCAAAAGTTCAAACCATTTCTCAAAGAGGGCCAGTTGATGATAAGGACAGACAACACCACAGTCATGTGGTACATCAACAAACAGGATGGAAGCTGCACCGACATCTTCAAGACCATCTCAAAGAAAATCACCTCTCAATCACCAGCTCAAAATTCTGCACAAGGACATTCCACCTCTTCCTTTGATACACAAGGTACTACTAAAATCAATGATGCCTTTGATGTTAACGCTGCAACTGACTGCATGGAACATCAGAACTTTCCCAAAGAGTTAAAGACATTATTCTAGACCTTCAACAAGAAGGAACTATGCTGGAAAATGGAAAAGGTTTGTCATTTTCCATCAAGATGCATGCATCAGCTATTTCAGCAGAATACAGCTTTGATCCACCTGTTTTAGGCAGTTCCTCAGAGGAATCAAGAATGTAAAACCTCCAAGGAAACCACCATTACCAGCTTGGGATTTAAACTTTGTGCTAGAAAACCTACAACACCTGTCATGGAAAACTGCTTTCCTACTGGCAATTACTTCAGCAAGGAGGGTTTCAGAACTACAGGCCTTAATGGCAGTGCAACCCTTCCTAATCTTCCACCAAGATAGAGTGTCCATGAGGACTAATCCTACATTTATGCCCAAGGTGGAATCCAGAGTGTCTTTAAACCAGGCAATCCACCTACCTACCTTCTTTCCCAACCCACAAAACAGAACAAAAATAGCAGAAAGACTGACCAACTTTTGTAGCCTATGCAACAGGAAGGGAAGGAAACAAACAGACAATCTCCAAATGGATAGGAAATTGCATACGATACTGTTACTCCTTCCATGGAAAACCAATTCCACAGAACATAAGACCTCATTCTAATTTGCCTCTATATTCCAGATCCCGAGCAGGGTTTGCCACTGCTGTACTGCAAGGGATCCTAAACACACCATAATCTACTTTTATCCTCCTCCCTAGTTGGCTATGGTATTCTGCAGATGCATCCATGAAGGACATAGTACAGTTTTGTACCTACCATAAATGTAGATGTCCGAACTGGATAGCATCTGTGTTTACCCTCCTAATAGCTAGCTGTTGGGGAGTCTTTATGGTGTATTTGTTTGTATATATGTACATACATGCTTATTGTTGTGTTTAAACATTGGCATCTATCCAAATTTTAGCCTGCAAGAGGGCTACTGGCATCTGGGGCAAGAAACACTGACGACAGGACAACCCACTTGTTATGACTGCAGATGCTATCCAGTTCGGACATCTACATTTATGGTAGGTACAAAACTGTACTTTATTGTGCCCCTTTACTCATCACTCCTCAATCCCATCATAGAGTGTGATGACCCATTTGGGATGTACCTCAGACGCATCCAACAGCTGGAGGGTCCATGAACATACCTCGCCAAGAACATTACTGGCCTCCGACATGTATCCTATGCTGCCAGACTGCATGAACTCTTGCATTACTCAGTGGCATCTCGCTTACTCTGAGATGATCTTTGCTGCCCAACAAATCCATGTCCAAGTCAGGCTTAATGGATATGCTCCACCTATGGGAATCCATGTCAGTGAGCCACACTCTGTAATGAGCTAAACCTTGCCACAGCCATAACTGGAAGATGCTGGAGTGCCAGATTCCTGTCACAGGTACTCCCCATGCCATTGGCATATATTAACAGTATAATACATGAGTTTGGTCCGCTGTCATGGCTCAGAGTTTGTTTGAAAAATGTAAACCATTTTTTTAGG
Source organism: Protopterus annectens (assembly GCF_019279795.1). Taxonomy (NCBI): domain Eukaryota; kingdom Metazoa; phylum Chordata; order Ceratodontiformes; family Protopteridae; genus Protopterus; species Protopterus annectens. The sequence continues at coordinate 200,441,095 of NC_056745.1, forward strand.
TTTACATTTCTGCATGCTTACACTACCCCTGCACCACTTCCCGAATCACTATATACCTTCATTTGCATGCTACACTGCTGCGCATGGGGTGATTAGCATATAGGCGCCTGGAGCTGTGCGGGCGTAGCATACGCAGGTAGTGCACGTGGAAACGGCTCGTACCTGAATCGCTCAGCGGCCATATTTAGTGTTGGATTGCTGACGCTACGCCTGCACCTGGCGCAAGCTTCATGAATCCCTGGGACTGTTAGCAGAATTTTATTCATCTAGCTGAGAGCTTTCATATGAGACTACCTGGTTGTTGAGATATTTAGAAAAATATATCTGTATAAAGTAATGCCATAAAAACAACAGTTGATATCTATTTACCTGCACTAGACAGAGGTCCGATATTAATGCAGTTGAGTTTGCTATTGTGGAAGGTTTAAGATGAAATATTTCAAAGTCTTGTACATAGCATGGTTTTGGAAGTATTGATGCAAATGATGAGCAAGCAATATTTGACACCTATAGGCGTTAGTAGGAGTTAACTGCGGATGCACTTGGAGGAGTCACTCAGATGTAATGAGTTAATTTGCAGGGTGACTTGCCCCTGCAAAAACATAAAAAAAAAAGTTAGTTTTTTTTATGTTAGAGTTTTTGGAAACGCACTCATATATGGTCTGAACAGTATGAAATCTGAAGTCCATCTTCACATAATTCTTGACAAGCCTCGGAACCAACTCTGTTATTCCAGCTATCACCTTCTATAACTCTTGAGCTAAGCTCTACCCACAATGCTCCTCCCCAAATTACCTCGGATCTTGTTTGCCACTTCATAGTGCCAGATACGTTCTCCGAGCTCTCAAGCGAAAGCTATCCTTTAAACTGTAAAGTAAGCTCTCTTAATTTCCTTTCTGACTTTTGTTTGTCATCTGTACTTCATTATCTTCCCTTGGGTAGTTTAGCTCATGTGCGTGTATTTTTATTTTATCTGCTGCTAGGTAGTTCTTAAGTACCATCCTTGGTACTTCTCTCCCTTTTACCGTAGGGTATTCTTAAGTACCATAGCTGGTATTTTCTCCCTACTTGCCTTTACTTTTTTTTTTTAATATAAAGGCCTTTTCCTCTCTTGTTAGTACGATTTTGCACGTGTATTGTGGCCCTTGACATTTTTGTAATGGCCGACAAGCCCTCCAAAGGCACTTCTGGGTTCAGGACGTGTCAAAAATGTGACTGGGAGATGCCAAATTTTGATGGGCACACTTGTGTATACTGTTTTGGTGTGGTCCCTCTACAAGAGGATTGTGCTATCACAACTTTAGCCACAGGACGTTGAACAAAGGTAAAAATAAGATAGTTTTCAAAGGTTTTCTTAAGTCGGACTTTGACGAGGCTTTATCTGGTCCAAAAACTGAAGGCAATTAATCTTTTTCCAGACCTAAGAAAAGTCAGTCAGTTAAGACACCTTCATCAGAACCGCTAATTAAAATTACTAAGTCTCCCTCAGTGCTGACAGCTTATTCGGAACCAGTGGGCTAAAATGCTCTGTCTTTGGTGCCTGTTTCTGCACTTACTTCAGTGCCAATGCCAACTAAAGATACTTTGGTTACAACTAAGTCAGGAACTGAAAGATCTTTCACTCATATTTGCACCACGTACCAGATATTCTCCCACAGTGGATTCTTTTTGTGGACTGTCCTCCCACTCCTTTTTTTGGAGACACATCCACTAAAATCTCTATCGGCTTCCTCAGTTCGAGCCACAAAGAGTTTGTCCAGATCTGACATTGAGACTGGTGGATCAGCTTCTAACAGCGAGGGGCAGCTTTCCTCAGTGTGGGGTGGAGCCATGGTTCTGGGCTCCCATCACTCTCTGGGCAGGGGGCTGCCTTCCAAGCCATGGAGACGGCCTTGTCCATGGTGGACAAACAGTCTATGCCATCCCTGTTGGTCCAAATCTCTTGTCCATCCCCTCCACCAGAGCTTCCTCCAATCTCTTTCCTGGGACAGAGGGCACAAAAGTCCCAGGATCAAACCGCATTGTTTTTTTGTCATCTTCAGATACCTCTCTGGAACACCCCACCGAATAGGTAACTTTGAAGGTTAAGTGCAAGAGGAAGCATTTAGACTCCCCTGAAGAGTCCTTCACAGAAGATGCCGATCTCCGTGAGAGGAAGGTTTCCGTAAGTCTCCCCCTGAAGATGTTTCCTTTGGGGACATCCTAGAAATTCTTAGAGGGGTGACTGGGCAACTGTCCAGCCTTCCTAGGAGTCTGTATACCTAGAGGCTCTTCATGCCCAACCCTCTACTTAGATCTGTGTCCACTGATCTTATTAAGCTGATAGCCCAGCAGGCTTGCAAGTTGGCTGACTCGAGCCGATCCCAAGTAGACCTGACTGTATTCTCTGCCCCTTAGGATCAACAACACTGGGCCAAAGGAATTCCTTTGGACTCCATGGTGGTATCGGCAGCCACCAAGAAAGAACTTGCAGACGAAAGTCCTACTATTAATCCTCCTAACAAGAGTCTAGGACAATGAATAGATTTGGGAAGCGCTTATACGCTTCATCGGCCTTCACTCTTGGGTCCTTGGAATTACATGACACTTTTATGAGGCTTGAAAGAGATCTGATTAAACAGCTGTCTGATACTCTTGCAGGAGCAGTGGCTGAAGGGGTTCGAGATGGTGACTTCTCAGCTGTCCACCCTAGAATCTGTCTCCAACTCGTCCATGAGGCTAATTGCTCAGGCTGCTGAAGGGATGATGAACGGGTTTAGGTGTAGTGATCAAGAGACACACCTGGATGTGCTTATGTGATTTTTGTGGAGCCATTTAAGTCCTCTTTCGTCAATGCTCCTTTTGACGGAACTTCCCTATCTGGTTCCAAGGTTAAAGACACTCTCTAGCCAGATGTCAGAAAGTTAGGAAGACCCTTTCTATGGTGGCCGTACACTTTTCCACTCCTCAGTGGCCTTATTCCATGAACAAAAGTGGGGGAGGCTATGGTTCCAAAAGACCCAAGGACAAGGACTTTTCCAGGACTCTGGCAATGACTTCCCCAGGGCAGAGGGGGAAGTAGTAATGATAGATGCTGCTCGACAGGAAGAAGTGGCCTGCAGAATCTGGGTTCCAGAGATTGTTTCCCTGGTAACGCCTATCAGCGCTCCTGAAAGGCCTGTTTGCCTTCCTCTGGAGGCAGTCAGTGGATGATTATCCCTGCACCAATCTGCCTGGCTAAGGATGACAACTGACAAATGGGTGCAGAGGATTGTAAATGTCATCCAGGCAGTCCCACCAGACCAGAGAGGATCCAGGTTTTAGTCAAGATTCCTTTTAGTGCCAAAGAAAACTGGATCTCAGTCAGTTGAACAAATCTGTTCAGCAAACCAAAGTCTGTATGGTTTTGTTCAGTCTGCACTTTTATTTTTGGAAAAGACTATTGGATGTGCTCAGTAGATCTTCAGGATGTGTATTACTGTATTAAAATGGACAAGCGTCCCAGAAGATACCTCATTTCTGGCTGGGAGCTAGTCACTATCCTTTCAGGGTCCTGTCTTTTGGTCTCACCACAGTCCCCAGGGTGTTCACCAAATGCATGGCAGTGGTTGCAGATCACCTCAGACTGCTAGTATTCCGGGTGTTTCCATATCTAGATGACTGGCTGCTTACCGATCCTACTAGGCGTCTGCTTGTATAGGCACAAAACTTATACTTTTCACCTTTGCTCCGACTTTAGGAATCACTGTAAACCATCTTCATCACCCCAGTGTGGCTTCGACAGATCTGGCTTGCTTTCTTTGGCCTCATCTACTTTGGAAACCCTGGATACTGGACCCAGCTCCAGATCTATTGTCTTACCCAGAGGGACTGGTGCATTTGAATCTGCATAATCTCGGGCTTACAGCATGGCTTCTCCAGTTCCCGTGATAGCCAAGCGTCCCTCTCTACCCTCCCGGTCCAGCGCATCATTCTGGCCCACCACAAACCTTGTACAAGAAAACTGTACCATAAAAAGTGGCTAAAGTTTACTAAATTATCACTAGACCATGATCTTGGCCCATATTCAGGGCCTGTTGATAATGTTCAAACATTTTTTGGCTTCAGTCTGAAGCAGGAGCATAAGCCTCCAACATTCTTGTGCACCTTGCTGCAGTATCTAACTTCTATGTAGGTTTAAACGGTTCATCCCTTATGTCACATAAGTTTTGCAAAGCCGTCTTGAAAGGGACCTTAATGCTCAGACCTCCATTCATGGAACCCTCTGCACCATGGGATTTGAAGTTGGTACTTCAGTCGCTTGTTTGTCAATCCTTTGAGCCTTCATTAATTTGTGACTTAATTCTTGTTCTAGAAAGCCTTATTCTTCATCACAAGTAATAGCTACCAACGGTATCCTGCAAACCCCCCTTACATTATCTTTCATAAGGACAGGGTCTCTCTCGGGACTTAACCTCTCCTCCTTACCAAAGGTTGTTTACAAAGCAAATATCAGTCAGACTATACAACTCAGTTTTTCCCAGTTTCTCCAATAAAGGGGAGTACTGTCCGCACTTGATGTACACAGGCAGTTGTATTTTTATCTTCATAGAACAAAGGAAATCGGAAAATCTAGCCAACTGTTTCTTTTCTTTTCTTCAGCCAATTTAGGGTGCCTCGTATCTAAAGTTAGTCTCTAAGCCATTTAGCCGGAGTATCACCTTTGTTTATATCTGGAAAGGACTCCACCCACCAGGTCCTGTTTGGGCCCATTCAACTAGAGCAGTAGCAGCATCTGCAGTTTTTCATGCCAGAGTTTCTTTAGATGATGTTTGTGCTGCAGCAACATGAGCATCTCTTCACACCTTTTTATAACACATTACAAACTATTCTTCCATGAGACCTGCAAAGATTCAGGTAGCTTGGGACTTTGTCCCACAGTCAAGGATTACGTGTAGATTAGATTGACAACATTAGATTGACAACATCAGATAAAGAAGTTATGTCTTACCATAACGTTCCATCTGTGTTGTTGATCTTCACTAATCCTTTACATTCCCTCCCTCCTTTCCCTTACCATAAGAACTCTTGGTGGATCGAATCTCTCCAAAGATTGGCCATCAGTATAAAGTCTCAGATGAAGCTTCTGATCTGTTGTTTTTGCCTGTCCCTATTGTTTGCAAACTCAATCTGAGGTAATTTGAGGAGTAGCATTATGGGTAGAGCTTGGCTCGAGAGTTTTGGAAGGAGCGGGCTGGAATAACAGCCAAGTCAGTTACAAGGCTCTGAACTGAGCCCCAGTCTCTTTTTTTTACTCTTCAGCAAAACTGACTTCTTGATGGTGACGCAAGTACTACTTGTTCTCTGGGTGCCATAAGACTTAGAAATTGCTCTATGTACTTTTGCAAGAAACTGCTCTCTCAGTGGTTACAACCGACTGAGGCATACAGCAACCCATTCATATTCCTCTAACTGCACTTGATATGTCTGACAGTAGTTGCAGAGTTCAAAAGCTCTGCTTTCAGTGCCAAGAGTACATGGTTTGGATCTTTCATCTTTTTTTCCTACTATGTGACCTTGAGCAAGTCCTTAACCAGGCTGTGCTTTGCAGCAATTGGGAATTTGGGCTAGATTCCCTAATGGTCTCTTGGACTGCATACTTAGCAATTTTGCATGAACTTATGCCCCTATCTCTCTCCCTTTTTTCAGTACACATCGTAACTGTTACTTGTTGCTATATTTTTATTTATTTGACATTTGTTAACTGGGTTAGTCCAACTGGGACAATGCCCTTTTTCAGTGGAGACCCAGGGAGAAAAGCTCCACAGTAAACATTCAGTAATTAGACAAAGTAAATTAAAACATTATAAAGACATAAACAATAGAATTTAACATTACTGGTACTTTGAATAAATATCGCAGCATAAAAAATACAGATAGTCTTATAAAAGCTAAAAATGTATATTATGCCTCTTCGGTTTATTTTTAGCGATGATGACTGGGGTTTAATAAGTGTCCAAAGAAATTAATAGCTTTTCACCGTTAATCTTTTTGTAATGTTTTTTTCCAAGTCATAATTACAGTGATTTTTGTGTCTAATGTATAGAACTTAGAACATTTCCTTTCTGCAATGTATTTTCCTGCTTCACTCCATTCAGTTTTCGGCACAATTCCCTATGGTTGACTACACAAAATGACATCAGTGATTTTTCTCTTGCTCAAGTACTATTTTGTTTGTCACCTGTGTATATTTTGGCTTTACATGGTTCCCCAGTTGACTTGCCTAATAATTCTGTCTTGTGAAACGATGTACAGTTACTTTAGGAAGCCTTAGTGCTACTAAAGGGTGGAGGTTCTGACTACCCACTAATGTCTGTCCCCCTGGCAAACTCCCCAATTATCTGACTAAACAGTTGGGTGGCCAACATAAACACGGGCAATGCCAGTGAGACGAGCACAAATGTCTCTCAAAGAGCTCCATTCACAATATATTACACAATCACATTCCCCTGTACAGTGGTTAAAAAAGGCACAGCACAAATTCAAGATTGTCTACTCGTCTATTTTCTCCACCAACTGCACAGTCTTGGGAAGCATGGTATGTTAATAAATTTACATTTTTAAGAAGCGTTGTGGTGTACTTTGTCAAGCCCATTTTCTCCTGATGTCTTTCCCATTGTTGCACAGGAACTGCTGCATTACATCGACTCCAGTCTTTCTTCTTTCATACACTTCAGCCACATCTTTTTGTTGTGCTTTTCCCATTCAATTCATATGTCAGTTATTTTCCATTATGTAGTACTGTTTCCCATATTTGCTTATGTAGTGCATGAATGCCCAGTCAAGGGCCCTGAGATTAATGAACTGTTTAGTGAAGAATGCAGTATTAAGTTTCCTTATGTCAGTGTTTCTCACTGTCTTTGCTTGGTACTTTAGCCATACTATTGCATTATCTGTACTCCTTGCTGGATTGCATGTCTAGTAGATGTGGAACTGAAAATTTTTGAGGACAACAGTAACATTCTGTCGTTGAATGCTCAACTTCTCTGTCCTTTCTTCCCATTTACTGTCCCTGCTATGAATGCACAATACAATATTTAAAATGTTTTAAATAGACTGATTCTCTCCACTAGAACAGTACCTTACTGTACTGTGGTATTTTACTTTGGGGGGGGGGGGGGGGACTTTTATCCCGCCCTGGAAAAGCTGCTGCAGTCTCCAATTCATTGATGTCATCAAAGCCAATGAATACAGGTCTGGCCAATTCCTTCCCCAAACTGACATCACAACCATCATAAAAACCCACCCATGCCGTGATGTCACAGCTCCCTGGTCCTTCCCCTACCTATACAGAAAGTAAAGGCTAGAACAAGGAAACAGTACATGAGTCAAGTCTCCTACTGTGAGCTGTAAATCACAAAAGGTAACTGCTCAAATTACCCTTAGCACTTTGACAGCTAAGGAACTGCGGTGGTGGTGCTGCGGTAGCATTGTCGCCTCACAGAAAGAGGTTGTCCTGTTAGATTCTCAGCTAAAGCGTCTTCTGTGTGGAGACCTGCGTGAATGGGCGTACCTTCGTTGAAGGTTGTGTGTCAGGCCTGGCAAGTCGGTACGTAAATATCTACTGCCAATCATTAGCGGACAGGAGTTCCGCTTCGACCCCTAACCAGGAAAAGCTGAAAGATACAACAACTTTGACAGCTAAGGAAGTTAGGTGAGAGGGGGATGGGAGATGTCAAACGAGTACAGTTTAGGCTTCCCAAAAGACTGTGATTAAGCCATTCTAAAAAGAAGCAGCAGTAAAAAGCACTTTGAAAGTCTGTTCTGTGGTATTTGCACTGTTTGTGTTTTAAGTAGTTATTGAACGGCACAAAATGGTACTTAAAACTGACTGAATGACAGCAGTGTGTGCGTGTAAAATCAATGCAGTGGCAGGATCTTTTCGGAAGAAAGAGGCCTGCATGATGTAATGTTTTACAGACATGCACTGCATTGTGGGATACCCAGAGACAGAGTAAACCATCAGAATTACTTCAAGACGTCCGATCCCATGTGGTCAGGCTCAGAATTTATGTATAAAATATTTAAAAACCTGTAAATAGTCCCAGAGTGGTGTTAAAATGTAGGAAAAGCCAAACCATGATGAAATAAACATATTTTTTTAGTCTGTGGGTGCACTTCTCCTTTAAGTTGGCTAATAATGTTTCAGTAGCACAGGATTTCAGACTAAAGTGGAGATTGAAACAGTAGGGCTGTTTCATACGTGTGAACCTAGACCTTCAGCCCCATTACTCCCATTGTTTACTTGCACATCTTTTATCAGGGAAAATCTGACTGAAATAAACCCTCTCTTCAGTGGATACCAGTAGAGAAAAGCTCCAATGGTAATATACACAAAGTTATGAAAAAGTGCAAAACATCTTTTAAAACAAAAACATTTGTAAGTTTGAGATGCATTTCAAGATCTGAAACAATGAATTCACTGCACTGTGCAATATAAATACATTATTAATTTGGCATTAAAGACTCTCTAGAAAGTTTTGGTGGTTGCACTGTACATTATTATGACTAATCTAACTTTACCTGACTGCAGGTTTGGAGGTGGCTGAAGTGTCACTAGTTAAGTATGTATATGTAAGTATGTATATGTATATTCTCATAATTATACACACTCCTAAGTTTCTATATGTGCATGTAAGATGTGTGCTATGCATGCACATGCATATAGTTAAAATGCTTTAATAATCTTTGTAATGAGCATGCAAAACACATGCATGCTAAAATAAATTCATCTGTATGTCATGATTGACATCACTGGTTATGTTACATTGTCTTTGTAGACTAGAAAATGCTGTGTAATGATTGACTCGGTCATTGGATGTCTCTTCCCATGGATCTGTGCACCAGATATGCATCGCACCCTGGAGGGATATTACAAGAAAGCATAAAAGACCATCTGTCTCGCTTCTTGCAGAGCAGTCCTGATTTGTGCATTTCTGTCCAGTGCGGGTGGGGACATGAAAGTGGCAAATGTGATACTCTCACACAGACATCTTTAATATTGCATTTAAATCATTTTTAATATAAGCTTTGTATGTTGGCTATTTACATTATTTTAATTTAACATTGTGATGCTGCTTATGTAAATTTGTCAGAAGAGGTAGCAACTTACTCTGAACTTTTGTCTAATTTTAATTGCTTTGTTTTTCTGTGAAAGGCATGGCTACATTGGAAGCAGCCATGAACCCGTTTAAGTTCTCTTTCAGTCTGCAATAGACACAGTGGAAAACAGATTCACATCTCTCGTGTCTTTTTCTTTGCCGAACTGACGTACGATTTGTCAGCAGTACCCGACGGTGAACTACAGATTTATCTGTCTGTAATGCGTCCTGTAGGCAGAGATGAATTCCTCCGTGAAGTTTATCTTTTTTTTTTTAAAAAAAAAAGGCTTCCTAAGAAAGTGAAAGATCTGATTTTTGTCCATTTTCTTTCTCTCCTTGACTGGTGGTCTGTGATCCATCTCAGCCGTTGAAAAGCTCGCGGCAAGCAAAAACACTCAAGCTTCTGCTTTACCCATAATGCACCACCCCAAGTACCTCATCTCTTTTGCCGATTTCAGTGAAAGACTTGGTCTGCCAGTTGCTCTCTAACATTTTCAAGAGACGTTAAACATTTTTCTCTTCCATTTTCTTTCAGCTTTATTAGTTATCTTTTCCCTTGCCTTTCCGCTACTTTATGTATTTCTTAAACACTATTGTCAGTATTTTTCCTCTGGCTTGATACCTGCCTCATCCTACTTTAACGGCATCACTTATGTACCATTGTTGGTACTATTTCTTCTTTCTCTTTACCTGTTGTATAAAAAAGCCTTTAAATCTAGCAGTAGTAGAATTTTTTTCCTTCCTTTTAATCTGTATTGTTTTAAATATGGCAGAAAGAGGGCCTGCAGACAAAGCTTTCATTATTGGATGCCCACACATTATGTATTTATTGCTTAGTACCTCTTTATTTTCAGGAGGACTGCTCTGTTATGCCATGGGTTTTAACCCCAATGCTCTCGTCAAATACAAAAATTGATTCTGAAAGGACTCTTACCCTTTTCATTCAGGGGGCTATATCTGTAGAAATCGCACAAATTAAAGCCAAAATCAAGGTCATTGAAGCCTTTCTCTTTCGGCTTCTGAGTCTTCTAGACATCAAAAAGAGATCCAACTTCACACTCTGGTCCAGAAAAGCCAAAATTGTCTGATCCAATGTCTTTGGATTCAGAGAAACTAAAATTGACTGATCCCTCCTCTTCAGTCTTGTCTGCTTGTTCTTCCAAGAGTCTTGCAGGAGAAGATGTGGAAAGAATGGTGAGAAACACAGTGCAGGATCATATGGGTGTCCCGTCAGCTGCTACCACTCTGAGTCGGGAGGTCCGTTCCACTGTTACACCCCCACTAAAAGTTCCTCCTCAGAGTTCCTGGTTCCTAGCCGTCAGATCAGTCTGGAATCTGAGGATTATCTGAGTGCTCCGATCCTGTGTGATCCAGCGAGCTCTTGGAGCGGGAACTTCCCTGCCAGATCAAGGGTGTTGGAGCAGACTCATTCTTTCTGACACATCTACATCTCTGAGCCTTGGCATTGGATAGCTTGGCTCTGGTTTCTACCCACTGGATTTTTTGCCCTGTGTGGGGGAGGACTGCAGTCCAAAAACTTGCTTTTTCAGATCCAAGGTATTCCCTTTCTTTGGGGCCCATCTGCCTTTTGAGACTGTGGAGAGAGTATTTTCTGCCTTGGCAGAACAGACTGATCCAACCCCCTTGAACGCTACATATTCTTTAGGTCCCTTCTGAGCCATCAGAATTGAAGTGCAAGAGGAAACACCTGGACTCAACAGAGGAGTTTATCTCCGAGTTCGTTAAAGGTGAATGGTCCCCACAGTCACCTCCTGAAGATGTCTCATTTGGAGAGGTCCTAAAACTCCTCTAGCAGAGAGATGACTGGGCACCTAGCAACCCTTTGTTCAAGGAGTCCATATTCCTGGATACCTTCAGTACTGGCCCATCTACCTACTGGGTGACTCTGCCTGCTGATGAGCTCCTTGAGTTGATCTCTAAGCAGGCGTCGAATCCTGACACCACTGAGGGTACACCTTGGAGACTAGATAAGATTATAGCACCACCTGTAGACTAGCAGTTTTGGGGGAAAGGGGTGCCTGTTGCCATGGTCATAGCGGTGGCCATTAAAAGAACTTGCTAAGGAGAGTTCCACTGTCCATTACACCGATGGGGAGTCTCGGGCAATGGGCAGATTTGGAAAGTAGTCTATGCTTCAGCGGCCTTCACTTTAAGGTCACAATTATTTGGCACATTTTACAAGACTTCAGAGGGATGTGATTAAGGAGTTGTAAAATACCTTCTCAGCACCATTTTCTGATGTTCAGTCATCTGTAGCTTCTCAGTTGGCCACCCTGTAATCCATTTCCAGATCTTCCATGAGGATGGTTTTGCATGTAGCTTAAGGGACCTCAAGGGCAGCAGATTCAGACATTTCCATTAGGAGGTGTGCCTAGATGCACTTGTATGATTTTGTGGAGCTCTTAAAGTCTTCATTCGTCAATGCTTCCTGTGACGGCACATTTTTGTTTGGCCCCAAGGTGAAGGGCACACTATCCAGGTGTGAAAAGAATGGAAAGCCCCTGTCTGCCGTGGCCGTATGTTTTTCGAACCCTCAAAGATCCTTTTCCAGGAATCAACAAGGCTGTTGAAAGATGTGGTTCAAAAAGTCTCTGGATCCATGCCAGGGCACACATGCAGGAGAGTCCCCCAGAGAACCCTAATGGACGACGGTCACCTGGCAGAGATGGCTTGCAAAACCAGGGGTCCAGAAAATACTTTTTCAGACCCTACCAGTGCTTCTGGAAGAAGGCCTAATTGCCCACCTCTCCAGACAGTCGGGGGGGGGGCATTTATCCCTGCACCAGAGAGCCTGGTTAGACTTCAAATGTACTTGGGTGCACAGGATTATTTCTAGAGGTTATATAATTTTCTTTTCCCTTCCCTTTCCAAACTCGAGAAAAATCCCAAATGTTCCACCCAGTCAGAGGGAATAAGCAGCAGTTCAAATTCAAAAGCTGCTAGAATAGTCATCAGAGGTCCCACCAGACCAGATAGAATCCGGAACTTAATCCAATGTTCTTTTTAGTGCCAAAGAAAATGGGGAAATTGAGACCAGTCTTTGATGTCGGCATCTTAAACAAGTCAATTTGACTGAACCAGGACCATCCAAAACTTTTTTTTTCGGTCATTCTCCCCTTTCTGGGCAAGGAGAACGGTACACATCCTGAAAGCCTATTGAACACATACAATCATATAATTATGAACAGACAATTTGAATGTTTTTTTATGCTTCCGGCTGTGAGCCATTCGCTACCATTTCAGAGTTTTGCCCTTTGGTCTCACCACAGCCCCCAGGGTGTTACCATGTGCATGTTAGTAGCAACTTACTAGAGATTGCAAGAATTCCTGGAGTTTCCATATCTAGATGACCGGCTCATTTCTGCTTGTACCATGCATCAATTGATAAAGGCAAAAGACCAAGTCCTTCAGACTTGCTGTCTTCTGGGGATTACCGTAAACTACAAAAGTCCCATCTAGAACCAACTCAGACTCTAGAATTCATAGGAACAATTCTCAACACAGTCAACCATAGCTTCACTACCACCCTCAAGAGTTCAGACTATAAGATCACAGGTCAAGAAGATAATCTGCAGTACCAACATTTCAGCCCATCTGGTCCTTTAAGCTGTGGAATCAGTGGCAATGGTGGTAACATTAGTGCCTTTGGTCAGATTTTGCATGAGAATACTTCGGTGGATGCTAGCAACATATGATGGTCAGTACTTTAGCAACCAATGTCTTATTAGATATGAACCACTCGGATGTGCAAAAGATCTCGTGTGGTGGATTCTATCAGATCAAGTTCTACAATGCTGTCCATTTATTTCCCCTCAGTCTAAGGTCATAGTGACCATTGACGCTTTCCAGCTGGGGCTTGGGGGCTATGGCTTTTTCTGGGGAAACCTTCCAAGGCACGTGGTCCCCCAAAGAGGCCAACTTGCATGTCAATGTCCTAGAGATGAGAGCAATGCTTAATAGCATTGCAGGCCTTCCAGGATTCTGTCCAGTAAGTTTAAACGGGCAATATTTCAGTAGTTTGGTACATCAGTAAACAAGGCCGGACCAGATCATAACCCTTATGTCAAGAAACTCTTAGTGTGGTAACAGGCGATCTCATCCAACCGCTTTCTCATAGCAATGCACATTCCAGAGAAATCCAGTGTGAAAGCACAGTCTGAGCAGGTACATTCATCTGCCTGACGAATGGGCTGTCAAGAACATCATGGAATCTTTTTTTCCGCGAGTGGGGTCAGCCTTCATGTGATCTGTTTGCTTCACCCCTAAATAACAAATGCAGCAGGTATGTTGCCCCTTTTCCTCCACAAGGGGGAATCCCCTGAGGGAGGCTCTACTTCACTATTGGCCCCACTCCTGTCTTTACACTTATCCATCCATTCCGCTAATTCCAAAATTCCTACAGAAAGCTGCCATGTTGAAGAACCGTCATCGTCATTGCACCCTTCTGTCCTCTACAGATTTGGCTCCCCTTCCTTTGTCCTCACTTGCTTCAACAGCCTTGTATTCTAGATCCAATTCCATACTTCCTGCCTCACCTGACAGGTGTGATTTTATCTAGACATAATCTCTGGTTTGTTTCTCCAGTTCCATTAATAGCCAGACATCCTATGCTGTCGTCACCTGTACAACAGAGATGCTATTATTTTCCCATAAACCTTATACAAGAAAAATCTATTCCAGCAAATGGAAGAGGTTTGTTTACTGGGTTCATTAAAATAATATTGAACCTTTTTCAGGCCTGATGCATAGCATCCTTGAATTTTACACCTTTGTAACGAAAGAGCTAGTCAAAAGTTCAGTCAGCAGCAATATCAAACTTTCACATTGGGTTTGATGGTTCTGTTGCATCTCGTAAATTGAGCAAAGCCTTCTCACCCTTCTGAGACCTCCTTTTAAAGATCCTACTCTCCCATGGAGCCTGAATCTGGTACTTCAGGCTCTTACTCAGTCCCCCTTCAAACCAGCAGCTACATGTGACCTTTAATATCTTTCTTGCCAGACAATTTTTCTGGCAGCTATTACCCCTGCCAGACAAATTTTTGAGATTCAAGCCTTGCTCTCTAAACTACCATACTTGCGTTTTCTCAAGGGTAGGGTTGTATTGCAAAGTAATGCATCATTTCTTCCTAAGTTGGTGTTGGAATCTAATATCAGTCAGTCCATTAATTTACCAGTTTTCTTTCATAAATTTGCTAACAAAGCAGCGTTACATATTGCATTTGTTGGATGTCCACAAACAGTTTTCACCTATATTGAACAAAATGTCAGAAAAACTGACCAGTTCTTCAAAATAAAATTGGGAAAACCAGTTGCCAAAGTTACATTCTAGAAGGTGTTAACTGTCTCATTTGTTTATAACAAATTGGGCATTACTGTACCAAAACTGTTACAGGCTCATTCAACTAGATCCATGACCACCTCTTCAGTATTTCAGTTCATAATGTCCATGGATGATATATGTGCAGCAGCAATTTGGTTAGTGGTGCTCAGGAATATCCTTCTTGACTTCACCCTGGAATTTAGGTAGATGTGGACTCTTGTCCCATCAGTGGGTAGAATGAAAATGACAACATCCGATAAAGAAGTTACATACTCGCCACAACATTCCATCTCTTGTCAGTTTTCATACTTCCTCAACTCCCCACCCTGTGTAAACTTCTGGAAGAATGAGTAGATGTTCATCGTGCATACAGCTGCAGTCATAACAGATGGGTTCTCCTGCCGTCAGGCAGGTCCTTGGTCGTCCGAATTCCAAAGTCTAGGTCCGGCGTCTGTTGTCGTCGCTTCTCCCCTGATGTCAGTGCGACAGGGGTATAAAGGAACCAGCCAACGCCATTTTCTTCAGTTTTTCTTGCCCCAGATGTCAGGTGCCCCCAGAATGAAGGCAATACATAAATTTGTGTAATAATGCAGTGCAATATAATCAAAATACAGTAGTTGCAAGCAAATACATCATAAATGAATACCCCAGTCAGGTTGTATAAGGATGTGTTAGCCTATAGGCCTGTCCCAAGAGGGGAAGGAGGGAGGGAAACCTGGACTGCAGCTGTATTAGCACTCGAACATCTACATTTATGGTAGGTACAAAACTGTACTATGTTCATCGTGCATACAGCTGCAGTCATAACAGATGGGTAGAATCCCAAAGCTAAGAAAGGGGTGGTAGGCACTCGAACATCTACATTTATGGTAGGTACAAAACTGTACTTTACAGGACATGACTATCCTTTTATATTGAGCTCCAGATGTAGTCTTCCTGTTTGGCTGCAAATGTTTCCTTTCTACTAAAGTCAGCAAACAAGATCTGAGGTACTTGGGGTTGGTGCATTATGGGCAAGGGAGACGCTTAAGAGTTTTTGATTGCCATGAGCTTAAGAAACAGCCGAGTCAGATCTGAACCCATCAGTTGAAGAATGAAAATGGACAAACCGATGGAACATCATAGTGAGTACATAAGGATTCTGGTACCTACACAATACTGGAACTATATTCTAGGGGGAAGGCAACCTAATGGTAGAGTTAAACTGTAAGGTGGGTGGGAGTTTTTCTTGTCTGGCTTCTGCTGAAGCAGAGACTTTGACAATCAGATTGCAGCATACACCCATACAGAGACTGACCAGTCAAGCTAGAGTACTCCACTTTAACATAGGATTGGGTACCGTCATGTGGAAGCACGTGCCTTTCCACTTTAACATAGGATTGGGTACTGTCATGTGGAAGCACCTGCCCTTTCCATAGACTTGGAACCATGGAGACCCAGTCTTGGGAAGCCAGTGAAGTCCTTGTAGTGTGTCAGATCAGCAGGAACCTATAGGAATAAAGTGTTGTACTGTTGTCTGTCTGTTGTCTCCTTCTCTTTGAAGTTGTTTTGTTTTCAGAGTAGCCCAGCAGTAAGTAGCACTAAATTGAGCAAGTCTTCTGGTATTAAGTAGGAGGCCACCATCATAGGAGACAGTCAAAATTTAGATGCCTGTAAATTCTCCTTTCACCCCTTGGGCATTATTTGGTACAACTCCCAACCACTGCCAAGTGAAGCAGTGTTTGCTTCCTCCTTTTGGAGTAGCTATCCCAGGACCTCTAGTTTAGTGCTCTACCCTGGTCAATAAATTAAAATAATGTCATTGAACCATTTTCAGGCAAAGCCTATACACTTAAAGAAAATACAGATTAGTATAGGACTGTGTAGAGTATACAGTATTTACAAAAGTTTAGTAAATGTTTTCTTCAACTAGAACATATAGTCTGTATAAGAAAAAAAATAATATGCAAGATAGCAAGCTTAATGTATACAGTGGTGTAGGAAGATTCTGTCTTTCTCAAACATCTTTCCAAGTTAATCGGTCACTCTTGCTGTTCAGTTGTCTTTAGGGTCTAACTAAGCCTGGTGCCTAGTTTTGAGAACAGGGTCAAGGTGACCTCTGGTGTGCTTATTTCTTCTTGATAGTATTAGCCTGTGTTTTACTTGTTACTGTACAGCAGCACTCTTGCCTTGCTATCTTTTACTAAGTGTACACATTAGTCCCTTGGTTTATTGTTAATGTTAAAACAGAGTTAAATAAAGTTATATTATTTTAGATATCTTTAAATGGAAGATTTATTTATCGGCATTTGTTTATCAGGAGAATCTGATCGAGCAGTGCCCTTTTCTCAGCAGACACAAAAGCAGAAAAGCTTCAATCTGATGTCCGTCTTTGTTCATTCTTGACTAATGTAGGCTCGCCTGTTATACAGCTCGCACCAGGCAAAAAAAAAAAAACTCTTGAGCTAAGACTCTACCCATAATGGCCCTCTCTCCAGTACCCCAGATCTTGTTTGCTGCTCGTCAGCAAGATGCGTTGGACATTGCTCTTAGCCAAGTCTCAACAGTTCTTGTATTTTCACTATCTATAGAGGTGTATATATTTTTTCTTGATTATAACTTTTGTCATCTGTGTGTGCTTGGATACTCTACCCCGTATCTCTGGTAATCTCCGTTACCATTGTTGGTACCCCCCGCCTTTCTTACCATTTGAGGTCATTCTTAGTTCCATCGTTGGTACTTCCTTCTCTAATACCCTTTTGTTATTTTTCCTCTACCATCATTGGTAGACCTTCCGCCTGTCCTTTGTGTGTGTTGGTGGGTTTATCTTTAGTTGTTACCTTTAGACACTAACTTCCTTTTTAAAAAAAAAGAAAAATGTCAAAGCGTACAACTTAAAGAATCCTTGACGCAAACTATTGCTGCTAAAGTGCCTTTGGCACTGCCATCTTTAGATTCCGGCTCAGTGCTGATATCTCTAGTGGTGCCTCAGCAGGCTGTGCCCACCACCTTGATGCCGAAACCAGAGCGAATATTTTTCCCAGGACAAGGTGTTTACCTTCCATTGACCCCTTGGCGAGCCAGTTGTCCAGTCCCTTTCTGGGACAACGAGTCTTCTTCAGGAGTGTCTGTTTGATCCTCCAGGAGTCTCTCCGAGGTAGACTGAGATTGGTGAATCAGCTGTTGGTGGCCAGAGGTATTCCTGCCCCTTCTCAGGCCCCTCTCCCTTTAGGAGTTGGGGTGTCTTCTCCAAGGACTCCTATACGGTCTCCTCCTCTGACTTCCAGCAAAGCTTCAGAGTGCAGCACTTGAATCCTCCCGGGACCGGCTGTTCAGTTGCCATTAGGCTTCCCTACCTCGGCACCAGGTATTGCACTGACTTCTTCGGTTCCCTCCTCAGAACAAACAGATTCTCGGGGCCAAGACTTCAACTGCTGGTTCCGAGGGTCTCTGATCGGCTCCTGATGTTCATTGTGTTACACTGCTGCAGTCATTATACTTGGGTTTTCTGCCGTCAGGCGGTTCCCCAGTCGGCCTGAGTTCCAAAGTCTTGGTCCGGCGTCTGTTGCTGTCGCCTCCTCCCTGACGTCAGTGTGACAGGGGTATATAAAATGCAGCTGACGCCATTCTCTTCAGTCTTTCTTGCCACGCGGTGCCTGAAACAGAAGCAGTTCGCAAGTGCCGGTCGGCTGACTCCTGAGATTTTCATTCTGAATCCAGAACCAAAGTCTTCTACAAAGCTAAGTACCCCGTTGGGGAAGCTTTTCCTTGCCTCAGACCGATGTCAGTAAAAGTTAATAACTGTATTTCTTGTGGGAAGCAAATACCTCATAAGGATTTCCACTCCTAGTGTATTCCATGCCTAGGCCCAGACCACGACATCACTGGTTGTTGGTTTTGTGCTAGGTTTAACAAGCGCACTATTAAACGTCGGTTTGATTTTGCCCAACATTATTTTGGCAGAAAATTCAATTACACCATGCCGTCGAAACTTCTGATGAACGGAATACATAAAAAGCGCAAAGACAAGGACAGGCATCAGAGGCCCAAAACTGACGACGAGGCCTCTTCTAGGCCGGTCCTCCGGGTTTCAGCGAGGCGCCTACGCAACCCCTGACTACCGCTTCCACAGAACCACAGACCACCTCAGACTCCCACGTGGAGCTGGCTGGGCCTTCGGACGCTCTAGGTTTTCAACCTACCGACACCAACCCTTTTAGAGGGAACCGAAGTAGCTGAGTAATCCACAGCTTCAGAGGGTGTTTTCAGACCTACCCAGTTAACCATTAAATCCTCTAAGTCTAAGCCCCCCTTAAAAACAAACAGATACAGCATTCTTCAGGACAGGCTTCCATGCCTAAGAAACAAATGCTAAAAATGGCCGAAGACCTAATCACCTTGATCAGGGGGTCCCATCTCCCTCCTTATAAAAGGCCCAGACAGGATGCAGACAATGAATCTTCCGACCAGGTGTCCATTTCTTCAGATTCATCCTTTGTCCTAGGATATTCTTTACCCCCTTATGAGGATTCTGATGCTGAGGAATCAATTCCATCAGCCTCTCCGCCTGAGCATTTCCTTTTATTGCTTCAGCACAGACCCCTTGCTATTCCATCAGTGTTAGATATTGTGGATGATGTGTACACTGAATCCAGCTTAAACCCGGACTCTTCCAGCCCCAGTTAAACCTAATAGATATAGAGTCCCTGACTCTCAAATTTCTGTACAAAAGCCAAGTTGCTGACCCTGAAACTATTTCTCAGGGACCCAAAGGGATTAAGGCCTCATCAGCAAAAAACCCAGTCCCCTCTGACAATGATTCCAGAGCATTAGACAGATGGGGTAAGAAAGTGTATACGTCTGCAACTTTAGCAATGATAGCCTTGAATTGCCAGTTTCACATGCTAAAATATCAGCAATTTTTGATGTCTGAGTTGAAACAAAAGATGCTTCCAGATTCAAATCCTCCTAATTTTAAAGAAATGCAGGATTTATTGCATGCAGCTGAACAAGTGGGAAAACGTACTTTGCAATGTGGGTTTGATTCCTTAGAGGCCTCCTGTAGAGCAGCAGTTACAGGTTCTGTCATTAGAAGGCATGCTTGGTTAAAAGAACATACGTTACCAGATCATGTTAAGGCAAAATTATTGGATGCACCTTTGCAGCGGGATGTGTTGTTTGGCGTTAAGACAAAATGTATGCAAACGTTGAAGGATTTCTTACAGGTTCAGCCTCCTCATTTTAGCAGAAATTGGCCAACAAAGAATTGGTCCTTTCCAGTCACAGACAGACCTCAAAGGGGCAGATATAGACGTCCAAGAGGTAGAGGTCAGGCACAAGGCCCTTACAGGCCTCTACAATGGGGTACACCAGGCCAGAAAGAAGGGGAAGACCGGTCACAACCTTATAAAAAGCAGCCTCAATGACTTCCCACTACAGCTGCCAAACAGCTCTCTTGGTAGCCCCCTTAGGAGGAAAACTGGCACTTTTCGATCACAATTGGCATTGCATCACCAAAGACAAATGGGTTCTCAACATTGTATCTCAAGGTTACAGGTTCCACTTTCACACTCTGCCAAGGTTTAAAGGAATGCCAGATCTGCCACCAAATCAATGGGCAGAGGTTCAAAAACAAATTACAGCACTCTTGGACATGAGAGCTATTCAAAAGGTACCACCACAGGAGCAAGGACAAGGATTTTACTCTAGACTCTTTCTGGTTCCCAGAAGGGACAAAGCCTGGAGACCCATTCTGGATCGTTCTTCTCTAAACACTTAATGGATGTTCCGAAATGCAAAATGTTGCTGGGCAAGAAAGCTTGGCTCGTGACTTAGACCTCAAGGAGGCATACCTGCATGCCCCTAAACTGCAGAAGATACCTCAGATTTCTAGCTGCCCTTTGGCTTATCTACTGCGCCCAGGGTCTTCAAGTGCCTGGCACCAGTAATTGCATTTTGCAGGCAAAAGAATTCAAATTTATCCATACCTGGACGACTGCCTGATTCAAGCAGAGAGCAAGGACATAGTATCTGGCGTTCGTAAAAAAGTAAGTTGCCTGGGGTACACAGTAAACGAAAAGAAATAAAAACTAGTGCCCTCACAACAGATAGTAATCCTGGGTGCCAGCTTGAACACAACGGCCCATATGGCTCATCTCGCGCCAGACAAGCAAGGACAACTAACTCAATACTTTCAATTGATGGCAACAAAGACCCACCTCCCTGCAAGAAAAATTCTGCAGGCCTTGGGCTACATGGCATCTTGCATACTACTAATTCCATATGCCATCCTGCATATGAGGATACTACAGTGGTACCTAAAGAGTGTATGGTCTCAACACTGTCAAAGTTTGGAAACAGTTATACCACTAATTCCTTGCCTTCAACAGGAGTTTCGATGGTGGGCATAAGCTTGTCACCTCAACAAGGGACAGCCTTTTACTCAACCCACAGCCAGGCAAACACTGATGCATCCGATAACGCCTGGGAAGCACACATGGCAGGAAAATGCATTCAGGGCGAGTGGCCCACAGAGCAATGACATCTCCACATCAATCAAAAAGAGATGCTAGCTGTACAAAATGCACTTATAGCTTTCAAGGACCTGCTGCATCCAGGACAACTACTACTAAAGACAGACAACACCACAGTTATGTGGTACATAAACAAGCAAGGGGGCACACACTCCTACCCCCTCTGCAGACCAGCCATGACCTTGTGGAACACAGCTCTAGACTACCAAGTAAATCTGCAAGCACAATTCCTGCCAGGAGAGAAGAATACACTGGCAGATGACCTAAGCAGAAACATCATGGACCCCCACGAATGGGAATTGAATCCACAAATATTCAGAATGATAACACAAAAATGGTGGAGCACGGACATAGATCTGTTTGCATCCCCAATGAACTGCCAGTTACAGAAATTCTGCACAAGGAGTTACCATCCACAAGCAAGGAAAGTGGATGCCCTCTCATTCAGCTGGAAAAACCTGCAAGTATACGCTTTCCCTCCTTTACCTCTTCCCCCAAAGGTACTCATAAAGGCCAGGCAAGAAGAACCAAAGATGATCCTGATTGCACCAGACTGGCCACGCCAGCACTGGTACCCAGTCTTAAAGAACTTGGCACAAGAACCACCCTGGATTTTGCCTCAAATCCCACAGTTGCTGACCCAGCACAACAATCATGTACTTCACAGACAGCTAAAGACCTTAAACCTAGCTGCATGTAAAATTCCTTAGTCAAGCAAGCAATGCCTCTTTCCAAAGATGTTATGGATGTCATTCTGGAGGCCAGAGGGCCTATCACCAGGAAAGCCTACTCGGATAAATGGAAGATTCTGTGCCTGGAACCAAGCGCACAGCCTTGACACTCTTGTCCCAAACATTACTCAAATACTTCAACATTTAACTGAGATGCTGGACAAGGGCCTCTCCTTCTCATCCATCGAGATCCACGCCTCGGCCATTTCTGCTCATTACAACATGGATCCACCAATTCTTTCTAATCTTTTGCTCAAACAGTACCTCAGAGGGGCTAAAAACATAAGATTGCCCCGTAGAGCACCTACACCAAATTGGGACCTCAACTTTGTTTTGGAAAAATTAACTTTACCTCCTTTTGAGCCAGCTAACACAGCAGAATTAAAATACATCTCTTGGAAAACTGCTCTGCTACTGGCAATAACATCAGCACTAAGAGTTTCAGAATTACAGGCACTAATGGCAGTGGAACCTTTCCTCATTTTCCACCAGGAGAGGGAGTCTTTAAGAACTAACCCTACGTTTATGCCAAAGGTGCTATCAAGTTTGGCTCTAAACCAAACTGTTCACTTGCCAACTTTTTATCCCAAACCACAGAAAAAAAGGGGAGAGACTACTACATTCTTTGGACATTCACAGGCAGTTACGCTTCTACTTGGACAAAACCAAAGCTTTCAGAAAATCTGAGCAATTATTGGTAGCATATGCTGCAGGAGCACAGGTAAAAGCCATCTCAAAACAGACTATTTCAAAATGGATAGGACATTGTATAAGTTTCTGCTATACTCACCATGGGAAACCTGTACCTAGCAGCATTAGATCTCACTCCACCAGGGCAACAGCCACTTCAACTGCCTACCGCAGAGGAGTACCTACCAAGGATATTTTGGAAGCAGCAACATGGAGATGTCCTTCAAGGATGCATCTGCTGTCCTTACAAATGGGTTGTCCTGTCGTCAGGCAGCCCTTCGGTCGGCCGGATTCCAAAGTCTGGGTCTGGCTTCGGCTGGTGTCGCACTTCACCCGACGTCATTGCTGCAGTTACTCTGGTATAAAGGCATCAGCCGACGCCATTTTCCTCAGTCTTTCTTGCCGCGTGGCGCCCGAAGCAGAAGCTGTTCGCAAGTGCCGGTCAGAACCAGAGATTACTACTACCGAATACTTCTACTACTACCGAAGATTTCTAAAAAGCTAAGTACCACGTTGGGGACTCTTTCTTGCCTCAGCCGATGTCAGAAAAAGTGAATAACTGTTTAACTTGTGGGAAGCAAATACCTCATAAAGATTTCCACTCTTACTGCTTACCTTGTTTAGGCCCAGACCACGACGTAGCAGCTTGTCTAGCCTGTGCTTCTTTTAACCGACGGTCGGAATTTGCTGAGCAGTTTTTCGGCTCTGATTTTGCTTATATTATGCCGTCTGATCCTCCGACTACAAATATCCAAAAAACGCAAGGAAAAGGACCGACACTGCGGTCTGCGGTTTCGGCCGAAACCGCGGTTAAGACAACGAGTGTCTCTGTTTCGCTGAAACCGAGCAAGCGGTTCTTCCTTCAGCCGAAAGCTTACCTTCTACCGAGGCCTCTTCCAACCTGGTGGAATCGGCTTCTGAAATCCAACCTGCAGTTGTGGTTTCTCAGGAATTATCTGACACTATTCCCTTGGATATTTCAACCCCTGCACGTGGAGCTGCTAGGCCTCCTGCAGCCATGTCCATTAAGGCCTTTGCCAGGGCTAAAGCAGCTAAAGCTACCAAATCTGTGCCTGTTAAGACCCCTTCTCAAAGGCCTAGCTCCAGTTCCCAAATGCTTAGTTTAGCAGAGGATCTCATTTCTTTAATCCGGGGATCCCAACCTCTCCCAGACAGGGCCTCTCACCCACCTCCAGAGAAGAGGCCTAGAGCAGAGCCCCTGAGTCAGTTTCCACAGATGATTCCTCTGATGATTCAGATAATACAGACCCTCCAGAGGCTCCTTTTTCCCCTTATGAAGACTGATGCTGAAGAGTCCATCCCTTCTGCCTCTCCACCTGAGGAATTTTCCTTTGGGGAAACCTTGCATGCTATGAGGGAACAATTTCAGTGGCAGGGCCAAGATTTTCAGACTCCAGAAAAGGCTTAGCACCTTTTGCATTTACCACAACATAGGCCTTTAGCTATACCTCCAGTTCTGTCTGTTGTAGATGATGCATTTAATGATGCTTGTACTGCTCCTGATTCATTACCTCCGGCCCCTGCTAAGCCCGATAGGTTCTACAGGGTCCCGGACACACATCACCATTTATACAAGGCTCCTTTTGCAGATCCGAGACTATCTCCCAGGGGCCTAAGGCTGTAGCATCTACCTCTGCCAAAACCCTCCCTCTGAAAGGGAATCCAGGTCCTTGGAGATGGGGTAAAAAAGTTTACACTTCTGCTACTCTGTCAGCTAGGGCCTTGAACTGTCAATTTCATATGATCCAGTATCAAGAATTTATGCTAGACCAGTTAACCAAAAACTGTCCTCTGATGAACCTTTAGACAAGAAATATGTTCAGGAAATGGTACATAACATTCAGCAAGTTAGTAACCATTCTTTAAAATGCGGCTATGATGCACTGGAGGCTTCCTTTAGATCAGCCATGACTGGCACAGTTATCAGAAGGCATGTATGGTTAAAAGAGCAGGCCTTACCGGACCATGTCAAATCAAAACTATTAGATGCTCCCATGGACAAGATCAATTTGTTTGGCTCTCCTGCACAACAGGTGCTGAAGAAGATGGAAGAGAAGGCAAAATCTGTCCAAACAGTGAAAGATTTCTTACAGGTCCAACCTCCAAGGTTTAGCAGGAATTGGCCCTCCAAGAATTGGTCCTTTCCAGACTCCTCCAAAGCACAGAGAGGCAGGAATAGGCGTTCAAGAGGCAGAAGCCAATCCAGAGGTACCTACAGGGGACGCCAGTGGCAGGGTAACAACCAGCGAGGCACAGACACAGCCACCACCACTACTACAGGACAATCACAGTGACTTGGCTCTGGCACCGCCTACCAGGGAACAACTAGAAGCACCCTTAGGCGGGAAGCTAGCTTTATTTACAAAGAACTGGCATTACATCACAAGAGACAAATGGATTTTGCAGACAATAGACCAAGGTTGCAGGTTTCATTTCCATACTCTACCAGGAAAGAGAGGAATGCCAAACCTACCTCCAAATCAAAAGGCAGAAGCTCTACAACAAGTAAATCAATTATTAAAGATGAGAGCTGTGGAAAAGGTACCACATATGGAGCAAGGAAAGGGCTTTTACTCCAGACTCTTCCTAGTACCAAGGAAAGAAGGCAAATGGAGACCTATTCTCGATCTGTCCGCTTTAAACACATTCCTCATTGTTCCAAAATTCAAAATGCTGACCCTACAGCAGCTTCTTCCCATGCTGGGCAAGGAGTCTTGGCTGGTAACTCTAGATCTCAAGGAGGCATACCTGCACGTCCCCATACGACCAAATTGCAGAAGATGCCTCAGATTTCTTGCAGGATCAGAGCATTATCAATTCTCAGCATTGCCCTTTGGCTTATCTACTGCCCAGAGTGTTCACGAAATGCCTGGCATCAGTAATCGCTCATTGCAGGCTTCAGGGGATCCAAATCTACCCTTACCTGGACGACTGCCTAATACAAGCGGACAACAAAACCAAGCTAGCAGAAGACTTGAAAAGAGTCATTTACCTTCTACAAGCCCTGGGCTACACGGTCAACATAAAAAGTCAAGGCTGATACCATCCCAAAGATAACCTTTTGGGTGCGGAGCTGGACACATCCAAACAAATGGCATTCCTAACGGTAGAAAAACAGGAGCAACTCCCTCTCTACTTCTTGGCATTAACGAAACAAAACCATCTAACAGCAAGAAAAGTCCTACAAGCATTGGGCTTCATGGCATCCTGCATAATATTGGTCCCACATGCCAGACTGCATATGAGAAAACTACAGTGGTACCTAAGGAATTTATGGTCTCAGCACAAGCACAGCCTAGAAACTCAAATTCCAATAATTCCATGCCTGAAGCAAGAATTCCAATGGTGGGCTCAGGCCTGTCAATCAAACGAAGGATTGCCCTTCCACAGCACTCAACCAAGCCAAACCATCACAACGGATGCCTCAGACCTCTGTTGGGGCCCACATGATGAACAAATGCATACAGGGTTTATGGACTCAAGAGCAGCTGCACCTACACATAAACCTAAAGGAAATGCTGGCAGTAAAACTGGCAATTCAGACTTTCAAACCATTTCTTCGACAAGGCCAATTGATGATAAGGACAGACAACACCACAGTTATGTGGTACATCAACAAGCAGGGAGGCACACATTGCCCTCTATGCTGGATGGCCCTGGACCTCTGGAATGTGGCCCTGAGTTACAACATTCAGTTACAAGCAATCTTTGTACCAGGAAAAGAAAACACTCTAGCAGACATATTAAGCAGGACTACCACGGATGCCCACGAATGGATGCTGCATCCGACATCTTCAAAACCATTACAAGAAAATGGGGTCTCCCAGAAATAGACTTATTTGCATCCCCACTCAATCACCAATTAAAGAAATTCTGCACCAGGACGTACTACCCACTGGCATGGAAGGTGGACTCCCTATCCTTCAGTTGGAAAAATCTGTCAGCATATGCATTCCCACCACTTCCTTTGATGCACAAGGTGCTATTGAAGATCAAGGAGGACCGTCCAAGGATCATTCTGATAGCTCCAGATTGGCCAAGGCAACATTGGTACCCATTACTGAGGAGCATGTCTCGGGAACAGATATGGCCATTACCCCTAGTTCCCTTGCTGTTAACTCAGAACAATTACAACACCCTGCATCCAAACCTGAAAACTCTGCAGCTGACTGCCTGGAACCTTGCATAAGACAAATTAACCCAAATTTATCCCAAAGGGTTAAGGACATTATCTTAGAAGCTCGCAGACCTTCAACAAGGAAAACCTATTCAGCAAAATGGAAAAAATATCTAATTTGGAGTACTGCTAAAGGGGAAGATGTGTCACTGGTAAACATAGCCAACATCCTGGAATACTTGGCAGAGCTATTCCACAAAGGCCTGTCCTACTCTTCCATTAAGATTCATGCCTCAGCTATTTCAGCAGAATACGACTTGGATCCTCCAGTTTTCTCACATCCTCTGCTCA
The DNA here is from genome assembly GCF_019279795.1 of Protopterus annectens. NCBI lineage: Eukaryota > Metazoa > Chordata > Ceratodontiformes > Protopteridae > Protopterus > Protopterus annectens. The sequence goes on from NC_056745.1 coordinate 200,467,977, forward strand.
GGCAGTTTCTGAGAGGAATTAAAAATGTAAAACCTCCTAGGAAGCCACCATTACCTGCATGGGACTTGAACTTTGTGCTAGAAAAATTGACACTACCTCCTTTGAACCAGCAGCAACAGCAGAATTGCAATACTTATCATGGAAAACTGCTTTCCTGCTGGCAATCACTTCAGCAAGAAGGGTTTCTGAGCTACAGGCATTAATGGCAGTACAACCCTTTCTGATCTTCCATCAAGATAGTGTCCATGAGAACAAATCCTACTTTTATGCCTAAGGTGGTCTCCAGAGTATCTTTAAATCAGGCAATCCACCTACCTACATTCTTCCCCAATCCACAGAACAGGGGAGAAAGACTGTTGCATACCTTGGATGTACACAGACAATTACGCTACTACCTGGACAGGACCAAGAGCAATAGAAAAACTGACCAGCTACTGGTAGCATATGCAGCAGGAATGGAAGGGAAAGCAATTACAAAACAGACAATATCTAAGTGGATAGGAAATTGCATTAGATTTTGTTACTCCTACCATGGAAAGAAAACTCCAGAAAACATCAGGCCTCACTCTGCAAGAGCTACAGCCACTACCACAGCTTTTCTACGAGGAGTGGCTACCAAAGACATTTTAGAGGCTGCTACTTGGAGCTCCATTTGCCAAGCATTATAATTTACCTTTATACTCTAGATCCCGAGCAGGTTTTGCCACTGCTGTTTTGCAAGGGATCTTAACTACACCATAATTCTATCTTTCCTCCTCCCCCAGTTTGGCTATGGTATTCTACCCATTTGTAAGGACTGCAGATGCATCCTTGAAGGACATAGTACAGTTTTGTACCGACCATAAATGTAGATGTCCGATAGGAATGCATCTGCAGTCAGGATTACCCACCCTCCTTCCCCTCTGTGGTACTCCTAGGGTATTTGCCCCTCTTATAGCTAGCTGGGGGAATCTATTATGGTGTATTTGTTTGTATATATGTACATACATGCTTATTTTTTGTTTGCTCTCTAATATTTTGAACCATTGGCATTTATCAAAATTTAGCCTTCCTAGAGGGCACCTGGCATCTGGGGCAAGAAACACTGAGGAAAATGGCATCGGCTGATGCCTTTATACCCGAGTAACTGCAGCAATGACGCCGGGTGAAGTGCGACACCAGCGCCAGACCCAGACTTTGGAATCCGAAGGGCTGCCTGACGACAGGACAACCCATTTGTAAGGACTGCAGATGCATTCCTATCGGACATCTACATTTATGGTAGGTACAAAACTGTACTTTCTGTGCATACCTTCATCAAGCATTACCATTTGCCTTTATACTCCAAATCCAGAGCTGGCTTCGCCACTGCTGTGCTGCAGGGCCTTATAGCCACCCCTAATGCCTTTTAGAACCAACCTCCCTACCTCAGCTTTGGGATTCCACCCAAGTGTAATGACTGCAGCAGTGTAACACGATGAACATAGTACAGTTTTGTACCTACCATAAATACCATAAATGTAGATGTTGGAGTGTAAACACTGCTGCAGTCCAGGTTACCCTCCCTCCTTCCCCTCTTACTTTCTGGAACGTACCTAGGTCTACTACCCTTTACTACTTATGGGGGGTATTTGCTGGTAACTGAAAATGGTTGTTTGCTTTTCTTTTCTATACTTTGCTAGCAATTTGAATTGCCTACCTATTTGGGGGCACTGGACATCTGGGGCAAGAAAAACTGAAGAAAATGGCATCTGCTGCATCTTGTATACCTGCACTGACAATAGGGAGGAGGTGACAACAACCGACGCCAGACCAAGACTTTGGAACTCAGGCCGACTGGGGAACTGCCTGACGGCAGGAAATCCCAAGTGTATGACTGCAGCAGTGTTTACACTAGAACATCTGCATTTATGGTAGGTACAAAACTGTACTTTTTTTTATGCAGTGCCGACCTTGTTTCTAGGGACTTTATCAGTTGCGGGTCCTTCCCCGGCTCTCCAGGTGGGGTGTGACCTCTGTTCCAAGGTGGTCTTTCTCTGTTCTGGGCTCCCATTCCTCCTCTGGGGGGAGGGCTGCCTTCCAGGTTATGGAGAGAGCTTTAGCTTCTGCAGGCTCTCAGCTGATTCTTCCTGCATTGGAGTGTCGCATTACTATATCTTCTGGTCCAGAGCTGACACCAATTCCGTGACAGGACAGTGAGCACTGAATCCAAAGTTACCCCTGTACAGGGTCCCTTTTTTTTCTGAGTCTTCCTCACAGGTCCCTGCTGAAGACCCCCATAAGAAGATATGCAAGAGGAAGCACCTAGATTTTCTGGAAGAATCTGTCACTGAGGACACTGATTTCGATGAAGGGGAAGCCCCCCCCCCTTCCCCAGTCACCCCCTGAAGATGTTTCCTTTCGAGACAACCTAGAGGTCCTCAAGCAGAGGGGTAACTGGAAGCCCCAAGACAAGACCTCAGAGGAATCTGTATACTTGCAAGCGTTCACTGCTTGACCATCTACTTTCTGGGTGACCCCACTCATTGACTTTCTTATTAAGCTAATCGTGCAGCGGGCTTGGAAGGCCCCTGACTCCATAGAGCCTATTTCCTGGAGACTAGACAAAATTTTATCGCCACCTAAAAGCATCCAATATTGGGCCAAGGGTTCAGTAGATGCCATGGTGGTGGCAGCTGCCACCAAGAAGGAACTCTCCAATTGAGAGTTCTGCAGTCCATCCTCCTAACCAGGAGTCTGGGACGATGGACAGATTTGGAAAGTGGGTCTACGCTTCATCAACCTTTGCACTCGGGTCTTTGAACTTCATGGCACACTTTACTAGACTGCAGAGAGATCTGGTGAAGGGATTATCAGATACTGTATCATGGGAGCAATGTCTGACAAGGTGCAGGATAAGGTCACCTCTCAGCTGGCCACCCTGGAGTCTATATCAAATTCATCCATGCGGCTCATTGCACACAGCCGAGGGTACGACCAGGGCAGAGAGTTCAGGTGTTGCCGTAAGGCACCAGCCTGGATGCGCTTGTGTGAATTTGTGGAGCCTTTCAAGTCTTCCTTCGTCAGTTCCCCTTTGGATGAATCATCTTTGTTTGACCCCAAGGCAAAGGATGCACTAACCAGGTGTGAAAAGGATGGAAAAAACCTGTCTGCTGTGGGCATTCATTTTTCTACTCCTCAGTGATCCTACTCCAGGAATCTGAGGTGTGTAAAGATGTAGTTCAAGAAGTCCCAAGGCTCAGGTAGCAGTATCTCCCCTCGAGGCAGATGGGGAGCTCAAATGAAAGAAGCCACCCCTGCAGCAGAGGTGGCCTGCAAAACCAGGGCTCTAGAGACTCCTTCTGTGGACAACCCTAAAAGCGCTCCTGAAGGGAGGCCCGATTGTTTACCACTGGAAGCAGTTGTGGAAAGACTGTCACTGCACTCAACAGCCTGGCAATGAATAATCTCTGATATTTGGGTGCAGAGAATCCTCATCAGAGGCTATCCTATCTCTTTCACCCTTCTCCCGAGAGCACGGAGAAAAATCCCTGATGTTCCAGCCTATCTGAGGGATCAAACAGCCATAGAGGTTCAAAAGCTGCTAGAAAAAAGTAATCCAAGAGGTTCCCCCAGACCAGATAGGATCTGGATTTTACTCCAGGTTCTTTTTAGTGCCAAAGAAGACTGGGGACTGGAGGCCAGTATTGGACTTCAGCCTTCTGAACAAATTTGTTCAGCAGACAAAATTCTGGATGGAACCGGTTCAGTCTATTCTCCCCTTTCTAGGAGAAAACTATTGAATGTGCTCTATAGGCCTTCCAAGACGTACATTACCACATAAAGATGGAGAAATGCTCCAGAAGGTATCTACGCTTTTGGCTAAAGGCGGTCATCATCATTTCAGAGTGCTGCCCTTTGGCCTCACCACGGGCCCCAGAGTGTTCACCAAATGCATGGCAGCAGTCACAGCCTGCATGAGACTATACGGATTCCGGGTATTCCCTTATCTAGATAACTGACTCCTCACCTCACCTACAAGGTATCTACTGCTTCAAGCCACAGACTTTATCATACACTTGTTCACTGCCCTGGGCATAACGTTCAACAACGAAAAGTCACAGCTGTCTCCCACTTAGGAGAGAATTCGTACAAGCCTACCTCAACACAGTTTTGTGTATAGCTTCTGTACCCCTTGGCTTCAAAAGATAAGGTATCCAGTACAGCTAATTCTGATTAAAAAAAAAATAGTGCCCACCCTGCTTGTTCACACCCTAGTGTCTATGGCGGCGGCCATCACCTTGGTTCCCTTGGCGAGATTTCACATGAGGATATTTCAGTGGCTTTTGACCTCCCAGTAGTCCATTCCAACTCTCCGATGATTTGCCCGATCTTGGTAACAGGACGTTGCGAAAAGGAGCTATCCTTGTGGATGCTGTCAGAAGAAATCCTAATGGGCTGTCCCTTTGTTCTCCTGCATCCCAAGGCCATAGTGACCACGGACGCCTCCCAGATTGGGTGGAAGGCATTATCTGGGAAGAACAGTCCAAGGCGCTTGGTTTCCACAAGAGGCCAACTTGCACATCAATGTCCTGGAAGTGAGGGCAATGCTTCTAGTGTTGCAAGCCTTTCCATCTACTCTTCCTCTGGGAACAGTTGTTATCCAGTCAGACAATGTGTAATTAGTTTGGCACATCAACAAACAGGGTGGAACCAAATCCTACCCCCTTTGCTGGGAAGCTCTGAGTGTGGCAGTGGGTGATATCTTCAAACCGCTTTCTTGTGGCAGTGTATATCCTGGGGAGTTCCAGTGTGATAGTGGACAAGCTGAGCAGGCGCATTCTACTGCCTCACGAGTGGTCTCTGAATCCCAGTGTGGCAAAGGAAATCTTTTGCCAGTGGGTTCAGCCTTTCTGTGATCTCTCTGCCTTCCCAACGAACAAATGCAGCAGCTACTTTGCCCCAATCCCCCATCGGGGGGGAGTCACAGAGAAATGCTGTCCTTCTCAGTTGGCCCTCTGGTCATCTTTATAATTTTCCCCCGTTTCCCCTCATACCCTTCTTCCTAAAGAAAGGCTAAAGGTTGCAAAGCAAAGTTATTCTCATTGCTCCGTTCTGGCCCAGCAAATTTGATTCTCCTTTCCATGGCCTCACTTGATTCATCATCCATGGATTCTGGACCCAGTTCCAGACCTGCTTTTTCACCCACATGGATTGGTTCACCCCAATCTGTGCACTCTCAAGTTCACAGCTTGGTTCCTCCAATTCCGTTAATCGCCAGGCAGAATAATATACCTTCCCCAGTTCAAAAAATTCTTCTGACCTCCCATAGGCCTTCCACCAGGAGACTCTGTAATCCGGTAAATGGAAGAGATTTTCAGTTTGGGTCTCAAACTATTTACATCCCTTTTTGGTTCCTGTTGAAATAGTTTTGCAATTTTTAGCTGCTCTGTTTGACCAAGGAGCCTCTGCTTCCACCATTTAGGGTCCAGTTAGCAGCCATTTCCAATTTTCACAACTGCTACAACGACCATCCTGTAATTTCTCATTGCCTGTGTGAGGTCTTTCTCAAAGTTACCTTGCGTCTAAAACCTCCATTCAAAGATCCCTTGACTCTGTGGGATCTCACCTTGGGTTTGCAATCTTTAGTACTACCTCCAATAACTACCTGCCACATTAAATTCCTTTCCTGTGGAAAACGTGTTTTTTATATTAATCAAATTATTGAATTACCAGATGTTCTTCATGTTTCACTGTTGCAGTCATCACACTTGTCATCTGCCTGCAGGTAGCAGCCAGTCGGCCCGAATACCAGAGTCTTAGGATTCTGCGTTGGATGCTGTCACTTTTTCCATGACATCAGGTCATCAGGGGTATAAAACATACAGCGACGCCAACTATGTTTTTACCTGAACAGGACTACGAGTCCAGGAAATCGGATCAATTGTTCATTTATTTTTCTGGTCCAGTGGTGGGACAAGCTGTCTCAAAAGTGACATTGTGTAAATGGCTGAGACTTTATGCCCATAACCAAAAGTTACCTGCGCCTTTTAAAACTAATTCAACCAGATCAGTGGCCAGGATCAGCAGTTTATCATTCAAAAGCTTTTATGGATGAAATTTGTGAAGCTGCAACTTGGGCTACACTCATTACAAATTGGATATTGTCTCCAGGGGAAGAGCATCCTTTGGTTCTATGGTTTTCAGGAATATGCTTCTATAAGGCCATCCAGGAACTAAAGTAGCTGGGGACTTTGTCCCATTCATCAAGAATGAACAAAGATTGACAAAATCAGATAAAGAAATTAAGTACTCGCCACAACGTTGTGTGTGTGTTCGCTCTTCATTCATTCTTGATATCCCACCCTCCTGTAGATTTCCTGGGAGATTGAACCCTTGTCCTGGGTTGCCATAAGGTTGTCACCTTGAACATTGTTTCTGCTTACAGTTTCTGTGTGTACACTTGCTATGATCTTCAAACTCGACCTGAGGTAATGGAGAGAGGGACGTTATAGGTGGAGTCTTGGCTCGAGATATTTTTGGCTGGCATGAGCTGTATAACAGCCGAGCCGGTTTCAAAGATCAGAAGAGTCCTGTTCAGCAAGAATGAACAAAGATCAACAACACAGATGGAACGTTGTTGTGGGTATATAACTTTTTATACAGGCATCATGGGCATAATTGTTTCATTTATAGTCTGTTTCGTTTATGAGCATCAGTTCCATTATTCAGACGTCTTTGACAGCAGTTGGATCATTCACAAACATTTTTGATTACTGTATACGAGTTTTATTACAGTTCTAGATTGGTCTACATTCTCAGTTTATTTAACCAGTTACCAAACAGTAAGTTTAGTAAACTATTTTGTTCATGTCTTACAAACTTTTTCTTGAGGTGGTTGTATGCTGCTTATATGTTAGCTTTGTTTTGTATCTATAATGTAGACTGCTAAATGCTTTGGAAAATACTTTGTGTGTGGTGTTTCTCTGGCTAGGATGGCAGTGGCTCATGAACAGTTCATATGACTGGGAGGGCTACGCATGAACGTCACACTGTTCCTTAATTTCTTTGCATGAAGTGTACAGCTTTAAGGAAAGTTGTACATGGCATTTTTAAGAATGTGGGCAGGGGTGTGTATGGTAATACTTCTTGCTGATGTCTACTGCTGGGTAGCACTTTTTACTGTTTACTCCTGAATCTGTAGTACTGATTATGTACTTGTATTCTTCTGAAAGACGTGAGCTACCCAAGGGTGTGTACTGGTCATGAAGATGTTGGATTGCTGCTAAATCATTTTAAACTTGCCACCTGTGGTTTCCTTACAGATTGAGCTTTTTGACTTTAAAGGCGAAGACCTTACAGATGACGAAAACGGTGGGATAATTCGAAGAATCCGGAAGAAGGGAGAGAGCTATGCAAAACCTAATGAAGGATCACTTGTAGAAAGTAAGTGACTACCTGATGATTTTATGCCATCTTTATTTATATTTGAAATGGGGTTTGATTTTTAGCAGGGGTAGGACATTTGCTGAATACTTTAAGATCTTAATGGTTTACCGTTTGTTACATTTCGGTTTCAGAAGAGTCTGTTGCACAGTGATTTGTAGGTTTTGTTAGCTTTAGTGTATAACATTTCCAAATATGAAATCTGATGTTACTCTTCTTTCCATTCATCACTGATGGGTTCGGTTCCAAGCTTGCGCAAGCCAAAAAACTCTCTAAGCTTCTACTCATAGTGCCCTTCTCCCTGTTACCTCAGATCTCGTTTGCCGCATAGCCATAAAGCTGCATTCAAGCCTAGCTCTCAGCTAAGTGGAAAACTTTCGGTATCTTTTCCGGATAGTCTATATCTTATTTCTTGTTGGTAATCTTGATATTTCTTTAACTTTGAAGCTGTTTATAGACCTTCTTACCCTTCTGTTTCTACTCTTTTGGTAATTTTTATGTACCATTGGTGGTACGGCCTTTCTTCCTACCCTTGTGGTATTTCTTAAATACCACGTTGGCATTTCTTCTTCTTCCTTTCAGCTAACTTGTGTGCTTTTTGATATTTAGACATAGATATAGTAGATCTATAGACATATTAAACCTAGAGGTAGTAGAATAGAACTCTTTGCCTTAGTTTCTATCTGACCTGTATGTATTTTGCTCAGGATGTCTGATAAAAAGGGCACGTCTGGGTTTAAACATTGTGCTTCATGTAAGGGTAAACTGCCTAACAGGAATTCCCATGCTGACTGTTTATTGTTTGGGGGTGCCCCATCTTTTGGTGCAACCCTCTTGTGTGATTTGTCAAAGATTTAGTCAGCGCACCTTGAATGAGCGTAAAAACTGATTCTGAAGGGCCTTAAGTCACCCTTTTCAGAGGCCCTTTCTGAGGCTGAGGTCTCATCTCCTTCAACCAAGGATAAGAAAAGGTCCCACTGTGTTCCCTCTTTACTATCAGGTGACCGGGGCAAACCTTTAAAATCTAAAGTACCTAAACTGTCTTCGGAGCATAAGTCTGCTTCATCGGCACCATCCTCTTCTGCTCCTACTGCAACTGTTCCTATATTGGCGCCAGCTTCAGCTCCGATACTGTCTAAAGCACAAGCTACTGACTTTCCAAAGATTACTACAACTTCGGCACATTGCATGCCTTCGATGCCTATCTCTGCGATTACGCTTGCTACTGCACCTTCTATGTCGGCACAGATTGCCCCTTTGGCATAGTCCTTTCACGGTCCTGATAATGACAATTTTGATGCCACTTCTTCTGGTCTCCAAACTTGAGACATCGATGCCGGTAGATCCCACACCACAGACCCGATACTCTCCAACAGATCCATTTCTAGGGCAAGTACACAGCCCGTTCCTAGAACAACCTGACTCCCCGTCAAGAATATCCACTTGATCCACCAGGAGCCTTTCTGAGTTTGATGTGGTGTGTCTTGAGGGATTAGCTGTTGACAGCTAGAGGGATACCCACTCTGTCTAGGACCCATTCACTTGCAGGACTTTGGGTTGGCTTCTCCACAGACTCAGTCCTACTCTCTCCCCCTTTGACCATACCAGTTCCAAAGTCTTCAGCTCCGACATTTTTGTAACCCCGTCTCAGCACCTGTAGTGGACCTCACTGGGACTCTGGGACTGTCCCTTTAGCCTTTGGTCTCCTCTGAACCTGGGCCTTCCTCAACCATGTGATTGGACTGCAGGCTGTTAGGCTCACTGTATGGTTCAGTGTGTGTCTACAGTTCCATCCACGGTGCCGGGAGTTCTGTCTGCACGGATTCTGCTTGAGGCTGCATCTCTGGGAAAGTTCAACAGAACAGGGTGTGACCACGGTTCCGAGGTTGTCCTCTGTTCCAGGCTCCCATCCCTCTTCGGGGGACCTGTTTTCTGAGCTATGGAGAGGGCACGTGCTTCTGGAAGCATTCTACCAATGTCTGAACCCCAGACCTCTATTTCTCCGTGAGCTACAGCTGACACAAGCCACTGCCCCGAGACACCGGGCAGGAAAGTCACAGGAGACCTCTATCTTCTGAGTAATCCTCAGAAGCCCCCGCTGAGGAGCCCCCACAGAAGAGACCGTGCAAGACTAAGCATGTAGACTCCCTTGAAGAGTCTCTGACAGAGGATATGAATTTTGATGATGATGAAGGGTGCCCACTAACCCTTCTTCCGAGGAGTCTGTATTTCTGCAGGCTTTCCATGACCGGCCATCTACCTCTTGGGTGACCCCACCTGCAGACGAGCTGGTACAACACGTGTTGCAGTGTGCCTGGAAGAACCCTGATTCTGTTGAGTCGATCCCTTTGAGTCCTAACAAGATACTACCCCCCCCCCCCCAAGAAAAATCCACAGTGGTCAAGAGGTGTACCAGTCGATGCTATGGTGTTGGCGGCGGCCACGAAAAAGGACCTCGCCGAAGAGTCGTACTGTTCATCCACCCATCAGAGCGTCCCAGGCTGTGGACAGATTAGGGAAGCAAGTTTTTACTTCAACTTTTGCTATACGTCTCTGAATTACTTGGCACGTTTTACGAGGCTCCTAAGAGACTTGGTTTCTGAACTCTCGAACACTCGCAGGACAGGTGTCTGATGAGGTAAGGGACAAAGTTACCTCGCAACTTGCAACCCTGGAATCTATTTCCATTTCATCCATGAAGTTCCTCTCGCATGCAACCGAAGGGGTGGCTAGAGCGGTAGGTTCAGGCATAGTTAAGTGATGCCATGCCTGGATGCGCCTCTGTGACTTCACGGACCCTTTCAAGTCTTCCTTCCTGAACGCTCCAGTCGAAGCATCTTCCCTTTTTGGCCCCAAGGTGAAAGACACCCTGCCTGGGTGTGAGCAGGACGGTAAGACCCTGTCTGCTGTAGATCTGCATTTTTCCAATCCTCCGTGTTCCTTTTTCAGGAACCAGAAGAGCAAAAAACGTGCCACAAAACATCTCTGGGTCCTTTCCATGCACACGTGGTGATGATACCCCAGGGACAGGGGGGGTAACAATTCTGGAAGATGCCCATACCGAGGCAGAGGGGGTCCGTGTAATCAGGGACCCAGGGATTCTTTCTCTGGGCAGCCTTAGCAGCGCTCCTGAAGAGTGGCCTGATTGTTTGTTTTCCTCTGAAGCAGTCTGGGGACGTTTCTCCCTGCAACACTCTCCCTGGCATTCAGTAACTTCTGACCATTGGGTACAGAATATCATAACCAGAGGCTACACCATTCCCCTCATCACTTGCCCAGAACTTCGGACAAACTTCCTGACATTCTAACTAGTCAAAGGGAAGAAGCAGCTGCAGAAATAAACTAGCTGTATCAAAAGAGTCATCAAAATAGTCCCACCAGACCCATGCGGATCTGGATTTTACTCAAGATTCTTTTTGGTGCCAAAAAAGACCAGAGACTGGAGACCAATTCTGGATCTCCGCAATTTGAACAAGTCTGTTGCCCAAATTAAATTCCGGATGGTCACAGTTCAGTCCATTAGATGTGCTTGATAGATCTCAGAAACGCGCATTACCACATCAAAATGGACAAGTGTTCCAGGAGTCTACTTCGCTTCCGGCTAGAAGTCAATCACTGCCTATTTCATGCCCTGCTGTTTGGACACTCTACAGCCCCCAGAGTGTTCACAAAGTGCATAGCAGTGGTTGCAGCTCACTTGAGACTGCAAGGATTCCAGGTGTTTCTGTATTTGGGCGATTGGCTCCTTACCGCCCCCACCAAGCTTCTTCTGGTAACAGCCTTCCAGTATACTCTTAAACTGACAAGACTTTTGGGGGTAATGATAAACTGCGCGAAATCCAACCTTGCTCCAACTCAGAACATAGAATTCATTGGAGCAGTCTTTGACACCCGTTCTTGTCTGGTGTCTCTCCTAGCTCACAGACGTCCGAGATTAAGGCTCCAGTTCTGGGTGATGATCTGTCAAAACCAAGCCTCAGCAAGGGAGGTTCTTCAGGTTTTAGGATCCATGGCAGCTTTCATACCAATAGTGCCTCTTGCGAAACTGCATATGCGAGTACTTCAGTGGCTTCTACTATCTCAGTGGATTCCGAATTGCCATCTTCTATGCTTTCAAATTCAGATAACCAATTGTTTCAAGTGGGGCCTTCTTTGGATGAGGCCAGACAGAAATTTGGAGCCGTCCATTCCATCCCCTCCAACCCAAAACCATTGTGACCATGGATGCAGGGTGGAGGAGCCATTTCCAGGGAAAGACGGTCCAAGGTGCATAGTCCACTTTGGAGGCCAACCTGCATATCATCGTTCTAGCATTCCAGTCTGTTCTTCGTTCTGGAACGATCGCAATTCAGTCAGACAACATGTCAGTAGTCTGGTATATCAACAAGCAAGGAGGAACCAAGTCCTATCCCCTTTGTCAAGAGGCCATGAGTATTTGGCAGTGGGCATTAGCTTCCAACCACTTTTTGATATCAACATATGTCCCTGGGAATTCCACCATGATTGCAGACAAGTTGAGCAGATGTATTCTCCTGCCTAACGAGTCGTCCCTCATTCCCAACATAGCGGTGAAAATTTTCAGCCGTTGGGGCCACCCTTGCTGCAATCTATTCGCCTCCTCGTCAAACAACAAATGCAGCAGCTATTTTGCCCTATTCCCCCCACAGGGGCAGTCCCCCGAGGAACGGTCTGATTCACGATTGGACCACAGGGCTGCTATATGCCTATTCCCCAATTCATAAAGAAAGCTATTCGGTTGAAATGCAAAGTGATCCTCATAACCCCGTTTTGGCCTCAACAAGTTTGGTTCCCCTTCTTTCGGCCTCGTCTATTATGTCGACCATCGATTCTGGACCCTCTTCCAGACCTGATTTCTCACCCCCAAGAGTGGTCACCCAAGTCTATCCAGTCTCAAGCTGACAGCTTGGTTTCTCCACTTGCATTAAAGTAGGCAGGATAATCTTCCCTCACCTGTCCATGACATTATTGTGGCCTCTCACAAACCATTCACCGGAACACTATATCTAGACAAGTGGAAGAAGTTCTCTAGTTGGTCTAAGAAAAGGAGGCTAGACCCGTGCTCTACTCCAGTTACAGCAGTTTTACAATATCTGTCAAAGTTCTTTGAAGATGGAGCTGCAGCATCTACCATACGAGTACATCTAGTGGCTATCTGTAACTTTCATGATGCGATAGATATTTCTACCCTCATCTCGCTTTGGTTATGCAAAACCTTTTCTTAAAGGAATTTCTCATATTAGGCCTCCAGTCAGACAACCTATAGAGCCATGGAACCTCATGTTAGTTCTTCAGTCCTTAACTCAACCCCCTTATGAACCTGCAGTGAAGTGTGACTTCAAATTTTAATCTTGGAAGTCCCTTTTCCTGGTAACCATCACGTCAGCCAGACAAATTTCAGAGCTTCAAGCATTATGCATTAGAAGGCAGTATTTAATCTTCTACAAGGACAGAGTATCACTCCGGACAAACCCTTCTTTTCTCCCCAAAGTTATTTCAGATTTTTCCATCAATCAGACCATTGATTTGCCGGTATTTTTCCCAAATTTTACTAATATAAAGGGGAATACTGTCTACATTCTTTGCATGTACACAGCTGAGGTTTTATTTGGACAGAACCAAAGCCATAAGTAAAACTGACCAACTTTTCATTTCCTTCCCTGGACCTAGAATGGGAAATTCTGTCTCCAAGGTCACTTTATCAAAATTACTAAGGGACTGCATACGCTGCATTTATTCACTAGCAAAAAAAACTGTACCACAGAATGTTAAAGCCCACTCTACCAGATCTACGGCAACGTCTGTAGTCTTCCATTCGAGAGCGTCTATGGATGATGTTTGTGCAGCAGCCACATGGACTAACCCCCACACTTTTCTTAATCATTACAAATTAGATGTGGTTTCCAGAGAGAGAGCTGCCTTCGACTCAGTGGTGCTCAGGAATGTACTTCCATAAGGGCCGCTCAAGAAACGCAAGGTAGCTGGGGATTCTGTCCCATCAGTGATGAATGGAAAGAAGATTAACAACATCAGATGGAGTTATGTCTTACCAAAACATCCCCATCTGTGTTTATCTTCTTTCATTCATCACTTCCCACCCTCCTTCTCCCTCCAGAGGCTCCTGGGGGATACTTTGGGTCCAAGTGGTGAGTTAGGGCATTTGCGCAGAAATGGCCTCTGCTTTACTAGTACAAGAAGGGCAAACTCGAACTGAGGTAACATGGAGAAGGGCACTAGGGGTAGAAGCTTAGCTAGAGTTTTTGGCTGGCGCGAGCTTTGTATTTGGCTGACTCTGTTCCTAGGACTCTGAACCGAACCCATCAGTGATGATTGAAAGAAGATAAACCACTCGGATGAAACGTTATGGTAAGACGTAACTTCTTTTTTTTTTCTATGTTGTATCTTTAGGCTTTTCCTGGTTAGGGGTCGCCACAGCGGAACTCTGGTCCGCTAATGATTAGCAGTTGATTTTTACGTACAGCGTTGCCAGCCCTGACGCACAACCTTCAACGAAGGTACGCCCATTTCCACATGTCTCCACACAGAAGACACTTTAGCTGAGAATCGAACAGGACGTCTTAGTGTGAGGCGACAATGCTACCGCAGGACCACCGCAAAAGGCTAGTTTGCACGGCACTGGGCTTGGACTGTCTGAAAATATGGCTCATTCAGGGGCAAGTTGATGTCAGTTATACAGTTTTCCTTAGAGGTGTGCATTTCAAATCTGAGCAGAGCATTTCCTTGATGTAACTGTTTTCTGTTTTGAAATACTATTTACAGTACTGCTGCTGATACTTTTGTAGGATGCTGATACTTCCCTCTCAACTTCCCACCTAATCTCAACTTCAAGAATCCTATATTTTAGGGGTACTTCCAAGATTCATAGGTTCATACTAGGCTATCTGCCCTAGGGCATTTATAAGCCTACCCAAAATGTGTTTGGCTTTTGCCACCCATTTTAAATTAATTTTGCTATGCCCTTTTTCGAGGTTAGTATACTGTGCCTCTGTCTAACAGTGACGGAAGTAATACCCGGGTTAAACCTACGATCTCCCATCCACTCGTCAAGATTCCTCTTGAAGAGAGTCAATGAGGGACTCTGCCTAACCTGGACTGGGATTTTATTCCAGAGTGAAGGGAGCCTCTGGGTTATGAATCTATCCCTCCAGCATGTCCCATTTATTTCAGTGCTGAGGTTCAAGTCTCTCGAGCGCATAGCTCGATGGGATTTGGATATTCTGAGGTGCAGCATGTCCATTAATTCCAGGTTGGACATGGCTTTATACGTTGGGCACAGATCGCCCCTGAACAAGCGGTATGCCACAGAGTAGAGCTGAGTTTCTTTAACCGAGGCAGCATATGGCATCTGTTTGAGCCCTTTGATCCTCTTGGTGAGGTGCTTTTTGGGGTCTTTCCAGTTGCTGCAGGTGTCTGGTAAGGTACATCCCAAAAGGGGCATTGTACTCTATTATGGGCCTGATGAGGGATGAGTAAAGAGGCACGATGACCTCCCCTGATCTAGATGTGAATCCCTTCTTGGTTAAGTGGGCTATATAAAATGTTTTTCTAACCAGTTTGGCTACGTGGTTGTCAAATGAGAGACTGCTATCAACTTGGGTCCCCAGGTCCCTAATTTACTTCTTCTGTACTTAATGGATTACCACCTATGTGGTAATTTGTGGGCACTTGGTTTTTCCCAAAGGGGATGACTATACACTTTTTGGCGTTTAGCTTGAGGCCATGGCTCTGGCACCAGTTGTCTGTTTCTATGAGGCCCTTTTGGAGGATGCTTGTGTCGGCTGGAGAGTCTATTATGGCGCCCAGTTTGCAGTCATCTGCGTACTTGGCCAGCCACAGTCCTTCCGTGTTGGCCTGTACCTCCAAGAAATATATACCAAACAAGAGCGGTCCCAGGACTGAGCCTTGTGGGACGCCACTTGTAACTGGTTTGGAGTCTGACACTGCTCCAGCAATTCTAACCATGTGGGTTCTGTCCTTGAGCCAGTTTGCAACCCATCTAGTGACATAGGGGTTTATATTTAAGCTGGTGAGCTTATCTATAATGCCAGAGTGGGGTATTGTATCGAAGGCTTTTGTGAGGTCCAGGTAGGCTGTGTGGACCACCTTCCCCTCATCAATGGCCTTGGTGACTGTTTCAAAGAAATCAGCCAGGTTTAAGAGGCAGGATCTGCCCTTAACAAAGCCGAATTGGGTAGGATCCAGTGTCCGTAGGTCCCCAATATCTTTATTTATGAGGTCCATGATGATCCTTTCCATAGCTTTGCAGACCAAGCTAGTCAGGCTTATGGGGCGATAGTTTCCAGGATCCGTTGAGGCACCACCTTTTTGGAGAGGGACCACAGTTGCTGTACGCCACTCTTTGGGTACATATCCTGTAGTAAGGCTGAGATTGAACAGTAGTTGTTATTCCCATCATGGCAGATTCCAACATACCTGTACTTTTTATGTTTGGGTTTAGCTCTTCTTGGAGTTCATGTAGGACGCAGCCCGGGACACCGTCTGGTCCCATTGATGCTGTGTTTTTGTTTTGGAGAGGGCGGCTCTTACCTGAGCATCTGAAATGTCAGGGGGGCAGCACTCTGCTGGGATAGATATTTGTCCTTTTGGTGGGGAGGGTTCGGAGAAGTTTGCGCTGAACCTGTCAGCTAGGATGTTGGCAATGTCTGTGGGTTCGGTGTATTTTTTTTGTCATTTTGGACCAATTCTGAGCATATCTGGGAATTCCCACCCAGGTTCCTAACATAACTAAAGAAAGCCTTGTGATTATCCTTAGTGTCATGTGCAATTTTTCTCTCGAAGCTGGCCTTCGATTTTGAGTGCCCATAGTTTTTTGCTAATACTGGTCAGAGATGCCTTCCCTTTTTGGGATTTTGCTCTATCATTTAGTAGCTTCCTCCTTCTATTGTATAGTTTGTTTATGGCTGGGCTCCACCAGACAGGATGTCTGCCTTTGGAGGATTGGGTCTTGGTTTTATTTGGGATTGCATGATCCATGCATTCCTGAAGGTGTTCATAGAATGCATTTATAAAGGATTCTGCAGTCTGGGCCGTATTTTCCACAGGCCCGGGGGCTTTGAAGGATTCCACATCGGTTTTCAGGAGTGTGAAATTTGCTTTAGAGAAGCTTTTCACTGTGGTTTTCTGGGCAGGGGGTGGGGTCGGGATGTGAATATTCAGTGAGATTAGTTTATGGTCTGATCTTACCAGTGAGGGATACACTTCTGGTCTCGAGCATAGAGTCCCCATGTTGGTGATGATCGGGTCCAGTATGTTTTCCCCTCTTGTGGGAGTGGTGACAAGTTGTTCCATAGCATTTGAGTTTATAAATTCTAGGAACCTTTGAGCTAGGGTGTTGGAGCTAGAGTAATGCTCCCAGTCTATGTTTGGGTAGTTGAAGTCGCCCAATATAATGGTGTTGGAGAGACCTTCATATTTTCCAGCCTTCTCAGGAAGGCCGAATGGGGTTCCTGGGTTTGGGAGGGTGGTCTGTAGCAGGCTGTAAACTGGAAGGCAGTTTTACCCACTGTTAGTTGCACATGGATAGTCTCTGATGCTTCATGCTGTGCCACCAACCTGGAGGTGTGGGTATCTTTGACGAATATTGATACTCCCCCTCCTTTTGTGGTTCGGTCCAAGTTTTGGGGCCGAAAAGCATGGTATGAGGTATAGCCTGGTAGTGCTGGGGTGCTCTCGGGAGCCTTTAACCAGGTTTCTGTTACTGCACAGATATCGATGTCCTCCATGCTAAGGAGAGTTTCGAGTGCGTGCATCTTGAGGTTTAGACTTCTGGCATTGAGTAGCATTACTCTTAGTTTCTTATCCCTTGTGATACCTATGGAGGTGGGTTTGTCTTTTGAGCCTTGCCTAAAAAAGGCATTATAGGGGTAGCAAGAGCCTTTGCCAATATCCGAAAGCCCAGGGGTGACAGGTGCAAGCCGTCCCTAGTGAAGCATCGTGGCTTGTTGAGCATGTCATCCCAGGCTGACAGGCATTGGATCCCCTTTGAATGACACCAATACTTAAGCCAGTTGTTGAAATTGATCATCTTGTCTTCATATTGTGGCATCATTCTTGGTGAGAGTAAGATGCTACTCAAGGTCATGGTCATACCGGCCTGGGCCACATGCTCGGAGAGCTCCTCTGTCTCTTTTCATGTAATCCAGGGAGGTACATCTCAGGTCATTCACACCAGCATGGACAATGACAGTCATATTTGTACTTGCCTTGGAGTGACCTGAGTGCTTGTGTTATGTGGCGGATCCTAGCGCCCGACAGGCAGCTCACCGTGACCTTCTCCTTGTTCTGCCTGGTGAGCGGGACGTCAGTGTGCCTGATGAGTCGCCTGTTACCAGTGTATCAGGTGTGTTGTTTAGCCTTAAGGGCTGTGACTGTTCGGCACACTGGCTTTGTGAGCTATGTGTTGCATGTGTTTTGTTATGGGGTAGCGGTTGCTTGGGTGTCTGCTTTGGAGGTCTCTGCTGCTTAGGCAGATTTTTATTTAGAGCCTCCGAGTATGTTTTTGTGTGTTTGTGTGTTTGTGTTTGGTATGCTGTCGTGGTAGGTCTATGTGAGACTGGAATTGTAGTGGGTGTGGTTTCCTTCTCCTGACTGGTTATGCCAGTACTGAGTTGAGAGAGCTTAGCCTCCAGTTTGGCTATATGGATGCATCTCTCACATGTGTTGGAATTTGTTGGGAGGTGGAGAGGGTTGTCTGTGTACATGAGGCAGTTGTAACATTGCCTCAAGATTCTGAGATTCACCAGCTGGACCGGAGAGGAGATTGACAACTGACCTTTGGACATGCTAGAATAGTATTGGGAATTCCTTTATAATTGAAAAAAGGGCCAATGGGGAACAAGGTACTCAAGGGGAGTTTGTGAGGGTGTAGTGCTTTTAATTTTTTAGTGCTGACTTGTATAATTGCTTTAGTTAGCAAGTGCCAGGTAACTTAAATGCAATGTGTTACAGGTAACTTAAATGCAAAAACGACAAACAGTAACTTTCTTTTAAGTGAAACAAGGAAATGAGTACAGTAAGCAATGCATATATCACTAGGGATCCAGAGAAGCGCTGAAAAGCCGCATTTTAGGTGGTATTAGCGTTTCAGGGAAATAACAAGCAAACCAACAAGCATACAAACAAAGCTAGATTCAGCAGGCCTGGATCTAGTCTATGCTACAGCAAACAAGGTATACCAATTTCAGTAAGAAACAGTTGAAATATGCAGGAACTATAAGCCTTTAACCAGAAATTCCCAGCTCAGAAGGGCAGAGTCCAGCCTCTCCTCCCACAAGAGTGCAGACCATGAACCTTCTTAATGTAAAATAACTGGCCTGAAGCCCAAGTGCTTAAACTAGAACTAATACACTTTTAGAATAACAGACACTGAGCCTTCAATCGGCAGTTCCCAACTTAGAAGGATGGAAGCTACCTGTCCTGCCACCACAGTGCAGGCCACAAACCTTCCTAATGTAAAACAACTGGTCTGAAGCCCAAGTGCTTAATCCAAAAGACTTGGAATGATAGCTACACTTTAATCAAGTTACTACCAAGCAGTAGTAAATACAATTGAATACTTTAAAGAATGCCTGGATTAGTGCTAAGTTTTACAAACAAAGCTAGATTCAGCAGGCCTGGATCTAGTCTACGCTACAGCAAACAAGGTGTACCAATTTCAGTAAGAAGCAGTTCAAATATGCAGGCACTATAAGCCTTTAACCAGAAATTCCCAGCTCAGAAGGGCAGAGTCCAGCCTCCCCTCCCACAAGAGTGCAGATCACGAACCCTCTTAATGTAAAATAACTGGCCTGAATCCCAAGTGCTTAAACCAGAACTAATACACTTTTAGAATAACAGACACTGTGCCTTCAATCAGCAGTTCCCAACTTAGAAGGATGTAAGCTACCTGTTCTGCCACTACAGTGCAGACCACAAACCTTCTTAATGTAAAACAACTGGTTTGAAGCCCAAGTGCGTAAACTAAAAGGCTTAGAATGAGTTACACCAAGCAGTAATAAATACAACTGCTTGCTGCACACTTGTCAACAGATGATTAGAGTGCTCCTATTATGAAAGCAAACTCCGGAGGTAAGGTCAGTAAAGGATTTCCTTTGGGATGTAATTCAGACCCTAGCTAGTAATTACATTGCCTGGATGCAAACAAAGAAATTAGAAGAAAGAATCGTCCAGAAATAGAGAAACTCCGTCCAGAAAGAGAAACTCCGTCTGGGATGAATCTCTTGTAGGTGTTTAGCAAAAAGTAGTTCAGGTTTCATATTTTGTATAGGAGATGGTTTTCAGTAATTTTGAGTAAAAATGCACTGAGTTAAAATAAGTGAAACGCTGAAGAAATTTGTATCAGAGTAATAGAAGACGAGAAAAGAGGAAGCTTTAGCTAGCTACTGAGTTGAACTTTTATTTGAAATTAAGAAAAGGCTGGCTGAACCAGTGGCTTCTCAAGAAAAGCTGTCTCAAAAGTCAGAGTACACAGTGAAACTGGAAGGAACAGACTGCATTAATTTTATGAAGCACAAATAAGCAGCTGGACTGGTAATCCAAAAGTAGTTCTTTTTCTTCAGTAGTTTCTTGAGAGGGTACATCATGTTTATCCACCAAATCTTGCCATGCGAAAGCTCTGAAGAACTAATATTAGTAAAGAATAGAGAAAAGAAGGAATCCTAGCAGGAAGAGCTGCTCCTGACAAATTGTGGCAGAATGGAAAAGTTTTAAAAACTGCAACAACATAGTATTTGTCAAAGAGATGGTGTACAGTGAACAAAGTAGAAGAGAAGCAAATTTAT
This sequence comes from Protopterus annectens, assembly GCF_019279795.1. NCBI lineage: Eukaryota > Metazoa > Chordata > Ceratodontiformes > Protopteridae > Protopterus > Protopterus annectens. The sequence goes on from NC_056745.1 coordinate 200,488,220, forward strand.
CCCAGCAGACAGACAGTTAGTGGGAGGTGAGCTTCATGTTGCTTTACTCCTGTCTTCAGAATGTTTTTGCCATGGAGGATCTAGCAAATGGAGAGAGCCAGCAGCCGCGTTGTGAAATTAGTGAATAAATGGAAGACTGTACATTAGTCTCATTAGATATAGGATTAGGTATGTCCGTGTCTTTTTGCAAAAAAAGAAGTGGCTGAGAGAGACTGGAATTTGATCTGTTATCACCTGGTACTGAATTGTAAAGCATAAAGTGACGAATGACACGGAGGATGGTTGTAATTTGCAAAGTAATCTAGCAGTTTTTCCATTGACAAGTGCATCGGGGAATACAACACAAAGCAGCTGACAGAGCAGCCAAGGTGACTGGCACTGGCATACCATTGAGTGGCTGTGGTTATGTGATTTTTTGTGGACATTTTGTGCCCTTTACAAATGCCCCCTTTGACAGGCCAGCCTTGTTTCCACCTTTTTTATTAAGGAGAAGATGCAGAAGAGTGAGCAGGACTGCATTCTATGGTTGTAGTAGTGTGAGGCCTCTCTATGCCCATACAGTAGGAACCAGAAATGACCCAATTATGTGATTTTTTGCATCATTTGACTTTCCTTCGGACAGGGCAGCCAAGGCAAAGTCATCCCTTCCTAATGCATGCAGACCCAGGTAGAATCAGGTTATCATGACAACTTTTCCAGCAGGAGACCTCAGAACCCCTGAAGATGTGCCTGATTTCTACACTCTAGAGGCAGTTAGGGGCTGTTTTTCCTCTGCCTAGACTCGTGGTTCCCATCACTTGAGACAGTTTTGATAAAAAGGATAATGACCAGAAACCATTGTATTCCAGTTTTGAATCCTCCATTGCTGGACATCTCACCCAGCCATACAAAGGATGCTTTAAAGAGGTACTGTTTTCTGAGTGCCATCCAGTGCTCCCACCAGACCAGAGGGGGTCAGGATTTTATTCTAAATTCTCTGATGTTCTTCGTGTTTCACTGTTGCAGTCATCACATTTGGGGTTATCTGCTTGCAGTAGCCCTCAGTCTGCCTGATTTTAACAAAGTCTTGGGTCCTGCATTGGTTGCTGTCCCTTCTGTGACGTCAAGTCATCAGGGGTATAAAACATGCAGCCGACGCCATTACACCAGTTTTTCTTGCCGTCCAGTGCCTGAAGCAGAAGCAGTTCGCAAGTGCTGGTCGGCCGACTCCTGAAATTTTCGTTTTCGAGTTTCAGAACCGAAGTCTTCAACTAAAAGCTAAGTACCCCATTGGGGAAACTTTTTCTTGCTCTAAACCGATGTCAATAAAAGTAAATGATTGCATTACTTGTGGAAAGCAAATGCTTCATAAAGATTTTCATTCGTACTGTATTCCTTGCCTAAGCCTTTACCACGATGTACCTCGCTGTTTGTTTTGTGCCTTATTTAAACTACAAACTATCAGTCGTCTGTATATTTACGCTTCTAAATATTTTGGTGCTTGGTTCAATTATCCCGATATGTCTTTGGTAAGCCATCTTGCTACCAACTTTCTGAAAAAACACAGACTGAGACGGACAGGCCGCCGAGGTCCAAAGCTGCCAACTACACTTCTCCTAATCCAGTCGCCAGTTCGCCGGTACTCAGTGAGGTGCTTTCGCAGCCTCTGATATCCACTACTTCAGATTCACAGGCCTCTGAGACCTATTCGTAGTGTGGTATGCCACGAGATGCTTAATCTGTGGAACCTGCGGATGTCTCTACCTTGGATGGGTCCGGAGCCACTGTGCAGGCACTGCCTTTTCTTTGGGTGTAGTCAGGTCTACTGACGTGCGTATTAAATGGACGCCATCTTCTTAAAGGCCTAAAACTCAAGCCATGCCTAGAATACTGACGCCCAGACTGCATGGCCAGGCCTCTGTACCTAAGCAGGCCTCTGTGCCTAAAAAAACAAATAAGAATGGCTGAAGACCTTTATTACTTTAATCAGGGGAAGCCAACCTTCCCCCTCTGAGACCTAGGATGGAGTTTCCTTAAGTTACTTCTGACTAAGATTCTGAATTTTCTGTTTCCTCTGATGACCAGGATTTACCCTTATCTGCCTATGAGGATTCTGATGCTGAGAACTCTATTCCCTCTGCACCCTCCCCCCCCCCCCCCAAGAGGATTTTTCTTTTGGTGAAACCTTGCATACCCTCAGGGAGCATTTACGTTGGGGAAAGTCAGGATTTCGGATTCTAAAAAGATGCTTAGGGATTTCTTAGCCATACCTCCTGTACTAGACGTTGATGCCTTTTCGGAATCTAGCTTGGCCCCTGACTCTTCACCTCCTGCTCCCAGAAAACCTGATGGATATTACAGCCTGGGTGCCTGACTCTAAGTTCTTTTTAAAAATCCTACTGCGGATCCTGAGACCATTTCACAGGGACTCGAGGGCATCAAAGCTACTACTACCAAAAACCCTACCCCCTCTGATAGAGACTCCAGGGCACTGGATAAATGGGGTAAGAATGTATGCATTTCTGCAACTTTGGCCATTAAGGCCTTAAACTGCAAGTTTCATATGTTAAAAGTATCAGCAGCATATCATTGGATTACTTAAACAGAAAATTATGTTGATTCCTGATTGTGGCGCAAGTAAGGATTTACAGGATTTACTGCATTCAGCTGAACAAGTTGGAAAACGTACTTTGCAGTGTGGTTTTGATTCATTAGAGGCATCTTGCAGGGCTGATGTAACTGGGTCTGTACTTAAAAGGCATGCTTGTCATAAGAAGAAATCCTTGCCAGATCATGTTAAAGCGAAATTACTGGATGCTCCCTTAAACCAGGACCACCTGTTTGACAACAAGGCAGAAGTTGTTCTTAAAAAGATGGAGGAAAAAGCTAAATCTATGCAGACTGTTAAAGATTTTTTACAATTACAACCTCCAAGGTTTAGTAGGCATTGGCCTTCCAAGAATTGGTCGTTTCCTGCCTCTTCCAGACCTTCAGTCCAAACCCAGGTCCAGCAGAACTCCCAGGCTTCAGTCCCAGGGTACGCACAGGACTATGCAGTGGGGGGCCTCCACTTCCAAATCTGGGGGTAGTAAAACTCCTCCCTATGGTAGACTGTCTCAATGACTTCTTTTTAAAACTGCCAAGCACTTCTCAACTGACTGCCCCTTTGGGTAGAAAGATTGCTCTTCATGCAAAGAACTGGGAGCTCATTGCCCAGGACAAATGGGTTTTAAATAGTGTTCCAGGGATACAGATTTTACTTCCACACGTTAGCAACACCAAGTGGGTGGCCAGATCTACCCCCAAATCAGTGGGCAGAGGCCCAAAAGCAAGTACTTTCTCTCAAGCATGGGGGCTATTCAGTTGGTACCAGAGGAGGAAAAGGGACAAGGTTTCTACTCAAGACTTTACCTGGTACCCAGAAAAGACATTTCATGGCGTCCTATCCTGGACTTGTCTACTTTAATCACCTTTTTGGCGATTCCAAAATTCAAAATGCTGACTCTTCACCAGTTGCTCCCTATGCTAGGCAAAGACACCTGGTGGCAACACTAGATTTAAAGGAAGCATACCTGCACATCCCAATCAGGGAATCTTGCAGAAGATAGCTACGCTTCAAAGCAGGCTACACACACTATCAGTTCGCTGCACTGCACTTCGGCTTATCTACTGTGCCCAGGGTATTCACGAAGTGCCTTGCTCCAGTCATTGCATTTTGCAGACAATATTCAAATATACCCATACCTGGGCAATTGTCTTAATTCAGGCAGAAAGCCAGGACATACTTTTGAATCTGGCATTTGTAAAAAGGGTGCTGACTTGTCTTGGGTACACCATAAACGAAAAGAAATCACATCTGGTACCCTGTCAACAAATTATATTCCTTGGAGCAAGCTTGAATACAGCTTCCCAGATGGCTTTCCTTACACCAGAGAAACAAATTCATTTGACAACCTACTTCAAGTGGCCACAAAAACCCTGCTATCTGCAAGGCAAATTCTACAAGCCCTGGAGTTCATGGCCTTCTGCATTTGTCTAATTCCATATGCAAGACTGCATATGAGGAAACTACAATGGTATCTAAAACGCCTATGGTGTCAACATTCTCAGGCTCTAGAAGCAATGATTCCTATCATACCTTGCCTACGCCTAGAGTTCCTTTGGTGGGCAGAGGCCTGCCACCAAAACAAGGAATTACCATTCACACTGCCCCCCACTGCTGCCCAAACCCTAACAGATGCATCAGACTATGCATGGGGAGGCTCACCTGGCAGGGAAGTTCATTCAGGGCAAATGGAACCAAAGTCAAATGCACCTGCATATCAATCAAAAAGAAATGTTAGCTGTACAGAATGCTCTGACAGCCTTCAAGGACCGCTTTCTTCCAAGGCAATTAATGGTAAAGACTGATAACACCACTGTTGTGTGGTACATAAGCAGTCGGAGGGGGGGGGGGGTTACACATTCTTATCCCCTCTGCAGACTAGCCATGGCATTGTGGAACACAGCCCTGAGCTACCAAATGCATCTACAAGCTCAATTCCTGCCAGCAAAACTAAGTACACTGGCAGAAGAACTAAGCAGAAACCTCATGGACCTACATGAGTGGAAACTGGAACCAAGGATTTTCAACATGTTGACAAATGGGGGAGCCCAGATATAGACCTGTTTGCCTCCGACAGAGCTATCCATTGGACAAATTTTGCACAAGGACTCCCCACAAACAAGCTTGGAAAGTGGATGCTCTGTCCTTCAGCTGGAAAAACCTTTCAGTTTATGCCTTTCCTCCTCTGCCCCTGCTCCCCAAAGTACTACTAAAGATCAAACAAGACCAAGGACTATTTTGATTACACCAACACTGGTAACCCCCTCTTGCGCAGTGTGTCACTGTTGGTCCCATGGCACCTGCCTCAGACTCCTATCCTATTGTCTCGGCCGGCGAACCAGATTCTGAATCCCCAGCTTCAAACACTGAACCTAGCAGCCTGGCTAATTACTTAATCTCTCCTTTACCATCCCTCAGTAAACCAGTGATGGATATCATTTTAAAGGCAAGGAGTCCTAGTACTAGAAAATGTTATGCTGAACAATGGAAAAGATTCTGTGCCTGGAACCAATCTCGAGGGGTGAGCACAGCAGTGCCCAATTTACCTCAGATTTTACAATACTTAACTGAGATGCTTCACAAGGGCCTGTACTTCTCAATCAAAATACACGCCTCAGCCATTTCGGCTCATTATAACACAGAACCTCCTCTCTTCTTTCATCCACTGCTCAAGCAGTTCCTCAGAGGGGCCAAAAACTTACAACCATCCAGGAGAGCTCCAACTCCAGCCTGGGACCTTCATTTTGTATTGGAGGAACTCGCTGTTCCCCCCTTTCGAGCCAGCGGCTACTGCAAACTTAAAATTCCTTTCTTGGAAAACAGTTTTCCTTTTAGCAATTACTTCAGCAAGAAGGGTATCTGAATTACAGGCCCTTATGGCAGTGGAGCCTTTCATCTTTCATGCGGACAGGGTGTCCCTCAGGACCAGTCCCTCCTTCATGCCCAAGGTGGTATCCAGTGTGGCCCTTAATCAGTCCATTCATTTGCCAACTTTCTTTCCTAATCCACAGAACAAAGGGGAACAGATACTGCACTCATTAGATGTGCACAGACAACTTAGATTCTACTTGGACAGGACTAAGCCTCAAAGGAAATCTGAACAATTGCTGGTTGGTGGCATTTGCTGCAGAGGGGAACGCTATTTCAAAGCAAACCATTTCCAAATGGATAGGCCATTGCATTTATTTCTGCTACAAGTACCGTTGAAAACCTGTCCCACAGGGGATCAGACCCCACTCAACCAGGGCTGCATCTACCTCTTTCTCAGAGGCTTCCCTACCAGGGACATAGAAGCTGCTACCTGGAGTTCTGTACATACTTTCACCAAGCATTATAATATGCCAATTTTCTCTAAATCCAGAGTTGGCTTTGCCACTGCAGTCTTGCAGGACCTTATAGATAGTCCTAATGCTGTCTAAATTCCTCCTCCCATCCTTAGCTTTGGGAATCTACCCAAATGTGATGACTGCAACAGTGAAACACAGAGAACATAGTACAGTTGTGTACACTTACCATAAATGTACTTACCATCTCTGGACTCGCCAGAGCCCTACTATGTCCAAATGCTTTGTGATTATTGCAGTTCTCCTTTGACTTCAGGGGGACACAATATTCCCATAGTTGGATAAATGGCTCTTGGCTGTCTCAATTTGAGTCTCTCAAGAAAGCCAGAATACTTTCTACAATATGCAGAACTCTTGGCATATCCTTCTTCAACTTGTAGAAATCCAAGTTAGATCCCTCACAGTGTCAAAATTCTTGGTGTCACCTGGACACCACTCTCTCATTCAGAAAAGAGTTCAGATCTTTCCATTTGCCCTACTGCATGTGTAGTGCTCAGAGTCTTGGGCCTAATAGCCTCTCTGGAAACTGATTCAATTCACCTGCAATTGCATGAGAATTTTACAGTGGCTTCTACAATCTCAGTGGTCCCAGTATTACCATACTCTTTCCAAAACTATAAATGTTAAGTTGTCAATCTCGCCTTCATTCTTGCTGGATGGGTTCGGAGCCGATCCTCGGCTCCGACTCGGCACTTTCTTAGCTTGAGAACTCCTTTTACCAGCTCGAGGCAACCCTATATCCCATGATGCAAGGCGGGACTACCTCAGATCTCGTTTGCCGCTTAGCGAAAGAGGTCTCCTTTGCCAGCTGAGGTAAGTTTTTCTTAGTCAAGTAAGAAAAAGTGTAGTTAGGGTTTTAATTTTCCCTTTTAGAGTTAGTTTAGTCTGTATTTAGTTACAGCCCACCCTTTTCCCTCCTATTCAACCTTTTTTGTAAACTTTTTTAAGTTTAATTAAAAGTACTTTAGTCAGGCCTAGTTCCCCTTGGTTATCCCTTCCTGTGTTTTTGTGTAGGGATTAATTTGTGTGTTTGTGGGGACTGTTTGTGTACTATCCTCCTTTAGGATGTCAAAAGAAGGCAAGGTCTCAGGCTTCAAGAAGTGTGACCAGTGCTGTCAGAAAATGTCTCTGACAGACGGTCACACTTCTTGTGTGTATTGCCTGGGGCCTTTGCACCTGCAGGACTCCTGTGCTTTGTGTCATGCTTTTAGCCAGAGAGTCCTGCAGGAAAGGAGGAATAAACTCATTCTCCGAGGTTTACTTAAACCTGAAGGTTCTCCTCCTAAGTCAGGGTCAGGAAAACCTCATAAGCCACCGAAGGCTCAGGCTACAGGGTCCAAGCCTCCTCCGGTGGCTCCGGCTCCCGTCGAGCCGATCGGCTCGGCTGGAGTCGATACTTCTATTCAAGTAGTGGGTTCGGTGCGGCTGGCTCCGATACCCTGACTACTGTGGCCTTGTCGGCTCGGCTGGAGCCGACACTTTATCAGCATCGGGCGAGATATCCTCGGCTCCATCTGGACTTCAAGGGACTTCGGCTCCGATGGTTTCGACCCATAAGAGATCTCGATCCCCTTCTATAATGAGTATCCACTCGGCTCCGGGGTCTCCTCTATTGTCGGAGCGGAGCCATCGGAGCCGATCTTCGAGATCTTCCAGGCTGTCTGACCACGATTTGGAGAGGGTGGTAAGCAGGCTGTTGAAGTCTCAGGCACTGGCCCAAATGCTCCATAGCCCGTCTCAACAGACCTCGGCTATAGCCCCAATTCTTGAGCTTCCTCCTCCGACTCCATCGGAGTTGGAGCCGGAGCTTCGGGACAGCGACTGTTTCGATGCCGGAGCCGATACATCCTTCGGCTCAGTCGTCCTCTGCTCCGATCTCCTCCTTGAGACCTTCCTTGGAGGGATCCAGTCGTCGGGTTTCCACTGTCGGCTCCGAGGGGGCTAGTGGCATCGGACCCTTGTCCGACCCCGCTCTCCCTCTCGGGCCGGCTTTGGTAGCTCGGCGCCGACATCGCCTCGAGCCTTCTCTCTCCTTGGAGCCGACCATTCCTGTCTCTTCGAGCGGTGTATTCTGGCCTCCCGGGAGGAGCCTTTGAGGTGATGAGGAGTGTCCTGGCCTCTGAGCCTGGTCAACGGTCTATCCCTCTAGCTCCTCCCTCACCAGTGCCTGCAGATGCCTCTTGCCAGCCTCTTGCTCTTAGGCCCAGGGATCCATCGCCCCAGGTTTCCCCACTGGGAATTTCCTCCTCTTCGAGGTTTCTCCTGATCCTGCAGGGGAACCCCTCGGAAGAGGGCGTAAGAGGAAACACACAGACTCCTGAGTCTACTACATCTGATACCGACTTAGATGAGTCGGAGGGTTCCCACGGTCCCCTCTGAGGATGTCTCCTTTTCAGACATCCTTGAGCTCCTCAAACAGAGGGGAATTGGCCCCCCATTGATCCCTCCGAGGATGAGTCGGTATACCTGGAGGCTTTTGGATCCCGACCCTCCACCTCCTGGGTGTCTCCGCCTTCGACCCACTTATGCAGGTAGTGGCTCGGAAGGCGTGAGCTCCAGATTCTGTGGAACCTGTCCCCAGAAGACCATCCAAGTTCATTACAGCCCCTTGGATAAACAGTTCCTTTCCAAGGGTGTCTCTGTGGATGCTATGGTGGCGGCGGCCACTAAGAAGGAACTGGTGGATCCTTCAGTACCTGTCCATTCTCCTAACAAGGATTCTAGGACCATGGACAGGTATGGAAAGCGGATGTTTTCTTCAGCGACCTTTGCTATCGTTAAGCTGAATTACCTTTGTCACTTCACCAGGCTTCAACGAGATATTCTCAAGGAACTGGGTGAAGTAGTCCAGGATCGTTCTGCTGCTGGGGCTCAGGAAAAGATTGCCTCACAGCTTGCTATCCTGAATTCCATATCTAACTCCTCCATGCGGCTCATATCTTATGCGGCCGATGGAGCGAGCAGGCAGGCACAGGAGTTGCTCTTAGACGCCAAGCCTGGATGCGGCTGTGTAATTTTGCGGACCCCTTTAAGGCGTCCTTCACCAATACCCCCTTTGGTTCGGCTTTGTTCGGACCTCAGGTGAAGGATACTTTGACCAGGTGTGAGCAGGACGGTAAAACTCTTTCTGCCGTTGGAGTCCAATTTTCCACTCCTTCTAGACCATATCCCAAGGGTCAGAAAGGGGGGAAGATGTGGTTCCGTAAGTCCCAAGGAGCTACACCGGACACACGTGGTCAGTTTACCCCCAGAGGCAGAGGGGGTAACAACAATAGACGCCCTAGAGGCAGGGGGTCCTCAGAACCAGGGCAACAGGGAGTCTCTTCCTGAGAAGCCCTTTCAGCATCCCTGAGGTGTTGCCCGACTGTCCACCCTTGGAGGCAGTCGGGAAGAATTTCACTGTACCCAGTAGCCTGGCAATCCCTATCCCAAGAGAAGTGGGTACAGTCGATCATATCCGAGGGTTACAAGATCCCTTTCGAAGGTTTCCGTACCTCTACAATCCCTTCCAGACATCTCACCCGGTCAAAGGGATTTGGCAGAACAGGAGGTTTCAAAACTCCTAGAGAAAAGAGCCGTCCAGACAGTGCCGCAGACCAAGTAGGATCCGCGTCTACTCAAGATTCTTTTGGTCCCCAAAAGGACGGGAGATTGGAGACCAATATTAGACCTGAGCAGACTAAACAAGTTTGTCAAGAAGACAAGATTCGGATGGTCACGCTTCAGTCCATTCTGCCCATTCTGGGCAAGGACAACTGGATGTGCTCCATAGACCTTCAGGATCGTGCTATCACATAAAATCCACAGACGCTCCAGAAGGTTTCTCCGCTTTCGGCTAGGGACCAGTCATTACCAATTCAGAGCACTGCCCTTTGGCCTCACTTCAGCCCCCAGAGTGTTCACCAAATGCATGGCAGTGGTCACAGCTCACCTGAGACGTCAAGGATTCCAGGTGTTTCCTTATTTGGACGACTGGCTCCTCTCCGCCACCACCAAGTGTCAGCTTCTTCAGTCCAGAGACTACACCCTACAGCTTTGCAAGAAACTGGGAATTTCAGTAAATTTCGAGAAATCTTCTCTGCTGCCTTGCCAATCTATCACCTTTATAGGCGCAGAATTAAATACCAAAATGTTAGCCAGGCTAACAGATCAAAGAATCCTGGACATCCAAAAATTTGTTCGCTTCTGTTACAAAGCAAAAAAATCAAAGCCAGGTTTGTCTTGAAAGTTCTAGGCCTAATGGCTGAGGCCATTGTTCTTCTACCACTGGCTCACTTCCACATGCGTCTCCTGCAGTGGATGTTATTCACGCAGTGGTCGTACCACAATCTTCCGATGAGACACGAAATCTTGGTAACACAGTCGTGCAAGGCTCATCTACAATGGTGGATATCTTCCCCTCTTCTTCATCAGGGCCGACCCTTTACCCCTCCTCCTCCAGTTGCCACAGTCACTACGGATGCCTCTCTGATCGGGTGGGGGGGGCATTATCAGGGCAGTTTGGTCCACGGGACGTGGCAACCCATAGAATACCATCTGCACATAAATGTCCTGGAGATGAGAGCAGTGCTTTTAACGTTGCAAGCCCTCGACGACTTTCTTCCCACGGGGACTATTGCAGTACAAACGGACAACATGTCCGTAGTCTGGTACATCAACAAACAGGGCGGAACCAGGTCCTATCCATTATGTCGAGAAGCACTCAGACTTTGGCAATGGGCGATCTCCTCTCAGCGGTTTCTGATAGCAACGCACATCCCGGCAGGTCCAACCTATTGGCGGACAGGCTAAGCAGATCTGTTCTGATGCCTCACGAGTGGTCTCTCAATCAATCTGTAGTGGATCAGATTTTTCTGAAGTGGGGCACTCCTTGTTGCGATCTTTCGCTACCCTCAAAACAACAAGTGCCCAGACTACTTCACACTATTCCCCTTCCAGGCCAACCCTGAGAGACTCTCTAACCCAGGATTGGCCTCGGGGACTTCTTTATGCTTTTCCTCCCTTTCCATTGATTCCACAAGTCATTCAGAAAGCCACCGTCTTGGGATCCAAATTGATCCTCATTGCTCCTTATTGGCCTCGACAAATTTGGTTTCCGTCTCTGCATCGTCATCTTCTGGTGCAGCCCTGGCATCTGGACCCAGTTCCGGATCTTTTGATCCACCAATCAGGTCAGCAGCACCGGGCCATTCATTCTCTCAACCTCACTGCTTGGTTGCTCCACTTCCTTCCCTAGCCAGGCTACCAATGATTTCTGACTCGGTCAGAGACATTTTAGTGTCTTCTTTGAAGTCGTCCACTAGGACTATTTATGCTAGCAAGTGGCGACGTTTTTCGATTTGGGCGAACACCAGAAATATTGACCCCTTTACTGCTCCCGTACATTCTGTGTTGGATTTCCTAGCGGAGGTTTTTCATTCAGGATCCTCGTCATCTACAGTCAAAGTACAACTGGCTGCTATTTCCAAGTATCATGTTGGCTTGCATGACAACAACATCATGTCTCATAGGTTATGCAAAGCCTTTTTGAGAGGAGTTTTTCTCCTAAAACCTCCCTTAAAGCATCCTCCTCCGCAATGGGATCTAAACTTAATGTTGGCATCCTTGATACTACCTCCTTTCGAACCGTCTGCTTCATGTTCTTTGAAGTTATTGACGTGGAAAACTATATTTTTACTGGCGGTCACTTCTGCAAGAAGGGTTTCCTAGATTCAAGCTCTCTGTATTCGTTCTCCTTATTTGGTTTTTCATAAGGACAGGGTTTCGTTAAGAACTAACCCTTCCTTTCTCCCAAAGGTTGTATCTCAAACCAATATTAACCAGTCTATAGATCTACCAGTCTTTTTTCCTAACTATTCTGACAGAGCTGAACAGAAACTGCATTTTTTGGATGTCCATCGTCAGCTCAGGTACTACTTGCATAGAACTAAACAAATTAGAAAATCGGACCAATTGTTTGTCTCCTATGCAGAAAACAGGCTAGGTCTTCCAGTTTCTAAAGTGACCTTATCCAGGTGGTTGACTTCCACCATTTCCTATGTGTACTCTCTCAGAGGCAAACAACTATCTACTAAGCCAAAAGCACACTCGACCAGGAGTCTATCCACTTCTGTAGCCTTTCAGGATAGACTACCCATTGATACTATTTGTGCAGCAGCTACTTGGGCCACGCCTCATACCTTTGTGTCTCATTACAAGTTGGATTTGGCCTCCAGAGATAGGGCCAGTTTTGGTTCCACAGTTCTCAAGAGTCTGTTCCATTGAGCCACCCGGGATACAGGCGCTAGGACGGTCCCATCCAGCAAGAATGAAGGCGAGATTGACAACTTAACATTTAGAAGTTATGTACCTACCATAACGCTCCATGTTAGTTGTCTTCTCTCTTCTTTCTTGCATCCCTCCTCCTTCCCCTGGCCTGGACAGATCTTGAAAAGTCTCCTCTTCTCAGGATGTTCTCTCCTAACTCTTAAGTAGGAGAGTCATTGTTTAGGAGTTGTTGTTTCCTAGTTGTTCTAGGTTTCTCTTTAGCAGGGTATGTTAGCTACCAAACGAGATCTGAGGTAGTCCCGCCTTGCATCATGGGATATAGGGTTGCCTCGAGCTGGTAAAAGGAGTTCTCGAGCTAAGAAAGTGCTGAGTCGGAGCCGAGGATCGGCTCCGAACCCATCCAGCAAGAAAGAAGGCGAGAAGACAACTAACATGGAACGTTATGGTAGGTACATAACTTCTAATTCTAGCTTAATCTCGCTGGAAACACCTTCATTGGTGCCTCAGCACTCTGCTTCCACCATCAGCAACAGTGGCCGCAGATACCTTCAACCTGGGGTCAGTGGGCATTACAAAAGGAAGGATGGTCCAAGGTTTTGGGACCAATGAGGTCAACCTGCACACAAGTGTCCTAGAGTTGAGAGCAGTTCTTGTGTTTGAGGAACTTCAGGACTGCCTTCCTTAAGGTGTGATCTCCATTCAGTCTGACAATGTGATAGTAGTATGCTGTATCAACAAACCAAGGGGAACCAGGTCCTAACCTTTGTTGGGAAGCCATGGAGTTTTGGCAGTGGGTGTTGGGTCTCTTGGTTTTCTGAAAGCAACACCTATTGCCAGGACACTCAGTGGACTGGAGGACAAGCTCAGCAGAAATCTGTTGCCTTACAAGAGGTCCCTCAATCCTGCAATTGCAAGAAGGATAGTCAGTTGCTAGAACAATCCGTATTGGCTTCTCTTTGCAGCCCAGTACAACACAAATTGCAGCAGTTACTTTGCCATGATTTCCCCTATAGTACAAACCTCCACCTCCACCCCCCACCACAGGACATCCTGTGTAAGCATTGGCCACCTGGTTTGCTTTCGTGGTAAGAGTGGATATACATAATGTCCATATTCCTGCAGAAAGAACTGTGGTGCAATTTTGACAGTCATCCTTTAGTCCTTAATGGCCCAGACAGATTTTGGATCTCCTAACTGTGTCCTCTAGGGAGCATTACCTGGACATTTCCCATCTGAAGGTAAACCACCCCACCTGTTGTTTTTTTTTTTTTTTTTTTTTTTTTTGGTGGTGAAAGGATTCTCTTCCCCAAGAAGTGTTTCTGTGAAACTTTCCTCTGATAAAATCCTAGCAAATGGAAAAAAGTTTGTCTGGGTGGATACATAGAGCATTTCAGCCCCTGTTCTGGGCATCTTGCACTTTCTCACCTCCTTATTTCACTGCAGATGTAGTCTGTCTTCTATCAAAGTTCAGTTGACAGCAATTTGTTTTCATATTGGCTTTCAGAATCACTCCTTTGCCTCCCAACACTTGCACGGCCTTTCTCAAAGTACCTTCCTGTTCATAGGTGTATACTAGGCTAACTACCACTAGGATCCTTAAAAGCTTAGCCATGCAACCCAAATGTGACCCACAAATTTGATTTTATATGGGTGATTTACTGACTGCATGTGTATCTGATTAGGAGCCAGACTAGGGGGTGAATCTTTGATAATAGTCCAAGTTGCTCTTAAATAGGGATAAGGAGGAACTGTGATTCGGTTTACTATCAAAATTTCAAACCGTACTCCGTCAACTGTACTATCGTCGAACACGGAAGTTTGAAAACAGTAATATCAATGTTTTTTTGACATCGATGTTGCCGTTTACGAACTTCCACGTTCGATAGTACAGTTGACTGAGTACGGTTCGAAATTTTGATAGTAAACCACTGTGATTCACCTGGATGGGTTGCCTTTTTTCCAAGAGTGCCAGCTCTCTGAGAAACGTCTCTTTCCATGTCCTGTTTATGTTGCAAGCAAAAGTTAGGTCATTTAATCTAGTTGGGTTGATGCTTTGTTTTGCAGATGTGCAAAAGATTAATCAAAACAGGGTCCAAGGATGCCTTGTATGCCAGTCAAAAATCACCTCTCTGAAATCTGGGTGATGCAGAGTAAAGAGACTGGGCTTTGAGGTGATCAGCATAGGACAGTTGTGTTTACTCCCCCTATTACTTTTGTAAGGAACCTTTGTGGATGTTCATTTGCTGCATGTGTCTGGTCAGGTACATAACAAATGGAGCTATATACTCTGTTATGGGACTGATGAGGACTAAGTACAGTGGTATGCCTCTCTGGACTTAGAAGCCATGTCCTTGCTTATAAGTTGAGTGACATAGGATTTTCTTACTACCTTTGACACATTGCTCAAAGGCTGGGTTACTTTCCATGAGTTCCCAGATCCCTGATTAGTGAATCAACTTTTAAGGATGTTTTTATTGATGACTTCCTAAAAGGTACTTTAATGCATTTCTTGACATTAAGCTATGGCTTTGGCACCAAGCATTTGTTTGTATTGGATCTTTTGAAGGTGTCTTTGGTAGTCATCCCCCATGACTGCTCCCAGTTTGCAATCATGTGTAAACTTAGTTAGCCAGAGGCCTTTGGCATTAGCTTTGATATTGGAGAAGTAGATACCAAAGAGGAGTGGGCCTCTCGCAGAGCCCCTGGACTCCACTGGTGACTGGCCTCTTTGTGGAGGTGACCTCACCAGTTCTAACCACCTGGGTCTCCTCAGAGAGCCAACTGCGTCCATTTGTTATAGACTGGTCCCACCATGGGTCTCTAATAGAGATCCAGCTTTGAACCAGTGGATCTGATGTAGTTTTCATTCATTCCTCAGTCAGTGGGTTTCTGATCTGGATTTGGCAACTTCCACAGACTTGGCTTCCATGGCTCGAGCTCTGCCCCTTGGCCATAAACTCCTCTTTAGTCTCTGGATTACCGAAGATCTCATTTGCCTCTTCAGTGATTTTTAGATGTGGTCACCTGTAGCTCAAGCGTAGGATCAGATAAGTGACTTAATTTTGATCTTTATTGTTTGTTTTACCCCTTTCCTTTTATCGTTCCCTTCTTTCTGCCAGAAGAGGTGCAAAAATCTTCACATCCGTCTGGCTCCTCAGATCCGTCAAGATCAAAGTCCAAGTCTCTGGTCCACTGTTCACAAAGGTTCACTCCAGACCCTATTCCCTCAAGGCCGTGTTAATACTCTAACTGAAATGGATCAGTTCCTGAAGAATTGCCTCATCTTTTATCAGTTGGAGGTCATTCGGGGTCCTTCTCCCATTGGATCCGCGAGCCTACCTCTAGCTCAAATCCAACTGCAGACTCCTGTTCTGATCCTGGAGCTGTAGGAACCAAGAATGCTGAGTTTCTGTCATATCTAAAGACTTGGTCTTAGACTCGTACTACATCTGCGATACAGCTGGTGCCAGAGATCTGTGAGCTGAAGCATTGATGCTGTGTCTTCAACTGGGCATCACATTGAACAGTACCAAGTCTCAGCTGTCCCTCGCTCAGTTCATCAGTGTGTCTGGATACAATGGCACCGATTGCAGGTTTACTACTGTCAAGAGTAACACTTTGCAGTGTTAAGCATTCCACATTCCTTTTTTTTTTCCTTCTTTTCCAGCTTCTTGGATCTATGGCAGCTTCCTTAACTCTAGTACCTTTAGCAAGGTATCACCTAAGGGTGCTGCAGTGGACACTTGCAGTGCAGTGGTCGATAAGACTACAGCCCTGACCACACCTGTATGGATTACAAGTATTTGCAGAGAACACAGTGTGGTGGATCACTGCAAAAGAAGTTTCTCTGGGCCTGCCCTGTTATCTTTTTGGCACACAAAACTACAGTGACTATGGACACTTAACTAAGGTGGGGACATCACCTGACTTCAAAGTATGGTTTCCCTTCCTGTGGCCTTCTGTAGTACATCCTTCTTGGGTGTAGACTCCATCTCCTGATCTCCTGTTTCATCCAGCCGGGATAACTCACCCAGATATTCAGACTCTAAAGTTAACCATATGGTTTCTTCACTTGCAGTGATCACTAGACAGTCGTGCTCATCTTTCCGGTTCAGCACATCTTCGGAAGGATTCTACTTGGAAGATTAAGAGCAAATGGAAAGGATTTTTTCTTTCTGGGTTCAAAGAAAAACGGACCCCCTTTCAGCACCTATTCCAGCTGTCCTTTGATTTTTCTTTGTTTTTAGTAGCAGAGCTAGTTATTCTAAGATCAACAAACTCCAAAATCATGGACAGAGTCCTACAGCAGTAAGCGGTTACACAGGCACAAAAGTCCACCAAATATTCCAATACGCTTGTCAACAGACAAGAAAGAGGACGATATAGTGTACTCTGAAAACGTTTTATTCAACTGGAAAACAAACGTGAGCGCTTTCACCATTAGGCTTCATCAGACGTTTGTAAAATAAGGATTCTAAGATTAAGGTCCAATTTGCAGCAATTTCTGATTTTTCACATAGGAGATGACCATTCTTTCTTGTCATCAGCAAGATTATGTAAAGCCTTTATCAGAGGTTCCTTCTTGCTGCGAACATCTGTTAAGGATTTTTCTCCTCCATGGGATTTAACAATATTACTACAAGCTTTGACTCTCTCCCCTATACACCCACCTTGGCAGATGGCTTCAAGTTTGTCTTGGAAAACCGTTTTTATGGTTACGATCACATCAGTCAGACAAGTATCGTAACACCAGGCTCTCGCTTTCCTGCCACCATATCTGATCTTTCACAAGGACAGGGTATTCTTCTGTAGTAATCTTCTACCTAAGATAGCTTCAGAAACTGTTTATTTTCCAAATTTCTCCAGCAATGGAGAATGCATGCTGTTCCTATTGGGGTTCATGGGCATCTCTCAAAACTATAAAGATATCAGGAAATCAGAATAGGAGTAGTGGATGGATGGATGTATTTTGTTTACTACACAAACATTAGATTTGATGTTAATCTTCATTCATTCTTGAATGGGACTAACGGGCCCAGCCATTAATATAGCTCATGCCTGCCAAAAAAAGTCTCGAGCCAAGACTGTGCCCATAATGCCCCTCTTTCCATTACCTCAGATGTGGTTTGCCACTCGTTAAGATGCATCAGCCGATACTGTCCAGCTAAGTGCTTTAATTTGTTCTATTTTCTTTCCTATTTTTCTCTATATACGGTCTCCATTTTATAGAAGTTATTTGCCCTTTCTGTCATATTATCTAGTATGGTGCGTTTGCGCCTAAATCATCTCTAGCATTGTTACCTTTTGGTGTATATTTTTTGCCATTGTTGCTAATCCCCCCCCCTTCCTATTACCTCTCTGTAATCTTTTCATACCATTGCTGGTATTTTCTTTCCGATTACCTTTATTGGTATTTCTCGCTACCATTGTTAGTTTTTTCTTCTTTCTGTCCTTCCAGTGCGAGTGTGTGTGTGTGATTTCTGTAAAATGGTAGAGAAGCAAAAAGGCACATCTGGGTTTAAGAAGTGCCAGGATTGTGGAAGAAAGATGCCCAACTGTGACTGGCATCATTCCTGTGTATATTACTTGGGTGCACCCCATCTAGAAACTAACTAAGATCTGCCAAGGTTTTAGTTATAGAACCTTGGCAGAGTGACTAAATAAGCTTATTTTAAAGGGGATATTAAAATTGTCCATAGAAAAAGCCCTTTCTAAGCCAGAGTCTTCTAAACTCAACCAAAAAAGACATTCAGTGCCAAGCTCACCATTAGTACCAGACTTCAAAAGGCACAAGTCTCCGGGTCCGTTGGCCTCTTCGGACCTGAAGAGTAAGGTCCCAAAACTTGTGAAACTGCCTTCAGCACCGATAGTCACACTCACCTCAGTACAGACAGTTTCTGCATCGATCTCTACTACGTCGGCACCAACTTTGACAGTATCTGCACCCACAATTCCATCATCTCCGGCTTCTCAGACCTCACTCGGTTCCAACTTCCCCATCTCTTCCGCAACAGATGGTGCCAAAGCTTGAAGCATTCCTGCCACCCAGAACAAGATACTCCCCCTCCATAGACCCCTTTTTGGGTCAGCTTCCCAGCCCATTCATGAATAGGCCAGAGTCTCCCTCAGGAATGTCTGTCCAGTTAACCAGAAGTCTTTCTGAGATGGATATGGGAGATTACTGGATCAGCTTTTTGGCGGCCGGGGGTCTTCCTGCAACAGCTCAGACCTCCCTCTGTCTTGAAGTATATTCTCCCAGGTCTCTCCCTTACATTTCTCCTCCGACCTCCCTTTTGGGTTCAGAAGCTTGGCAGTTTGATTACCCCGGTTACAGCTGCTACTGTGCCAACAGAAGCCCCTTCTTCGGTACAGGGATTGGCTCTCAGAACCCATAGACTGATGGGGTTGTGGTTCAGCTGACGGTTTGGAGGATTTCAGTTCGGGGCCATCCTTGGCTCTAGGAACCATGGCAGTTTCAGACTCTTCCCCTGCTCCAGTTTTGGAGGACAGTCTTTGAGTGGGGTGTCGCCCCGTTTCCGATGTCTTTTTCGGTTCTGGGCTCCCGGCCCTCTTCGGGTGGGCCTGCCTTCCAGATCATGGAGCGAGCTTTAGCCTCAGTGGGCTCTCAGCTGGCCCCCTTTTCATAGACGTCACATATTTGTACCTTTGGGACTGCAGCTGTTACCATCTCTCACGTTGGGACGGCGGGCACTGAAACTGCAAGATTTCCCTGTTCAGGGCCCCTCTTCTTCTGAGTCTTCCTTAGAGTTGCCCACTGTGGAACCACACCGTAAGAAGACTTGCAAGAGGAAGCATCTAGATTCTCCAGAAGAATCCGTCACTGAAGATACTGACTGCGATGAAGGGGAGGTTCCCCCCAATCACCCCCTGAAGATGTCTCATTTGGAGACCTCCTGGACATCTTAAAACAGAGGTGAGATTGGAAGTCCACAGACCCATCCTCAGAGGAATCTGTGATGAAGTGTATTCATTGTTGCAGTCATCACATTTGGGTTATCTCTGCCAGGGTAGCCCTCGGCTGGCCCAAATACCAGAGGCTTAGTATTTCTGCGTCTGTTTCTATTGCTTCAGGACTGAAGTCAGGTTGTCTGTGGTATAAAGTAAGACAGCCGATGCCATTACATCAGTCTTTCTTGCCACAGAGCCCGAAGCAGAAGCAGTTAGCACGAGTGCTGGTCGGCTGCTACCGGAGTTTAGTCTTCCGAATTGAAGCTGAAAGCCAAGTACCACTTTGGGGGATCCTTTTTTCTTGCACTAACTGATGTCAGAAAAAGTTAACAATTGTCGCCTGTGGGAAGCAAATAACATGCGAGACTTTCATTCTTACTGCGTCACTTGCCTAGGCCCAGACCACGACGACCCCCGCTGTCGCTTCTGTGCTTTGTTCAACACCAGAACTATACATCGTCGGGCCCTTATTGTAGCTAGATATTTTCGCTTGCAGTCCTCTAATTCCAATATGGCTTCGGTAAGCCATCAGACAGCAGATCTTCTGAAAAAACCGTAAAGATAAAGACAGAGACAGATAGCACAGGTCCAAACCTACTGACAACGCTTCCGTTAAGCTAGTCATCAATTCTCTGGTCCTCTTTGAGGAGCTTTCGCAGCCCCTGATGCCTGCTTCTGTGGATTCTCCGGCTGCTACAGAGACCCTTTTGGAGTCCTGTATGCCGCAAAACATTTTTCGACTAAGGGTCCTGCAGTTCTCTCCCTTGGATGGGTCCGGAGCCCCTGAGCATGTAACTGCTTCCGAGGAAGTCCTTCGCACTACCGATTCTCGACACAATCTGACGACTTTCGCATCTACCGTTCTTTCGAAAACAACTGAGTTTCTTAGGTCCAGGATACGAACCACACCCAAGAAATGGACTACCCAATCTCGGGCACCTACTTCTTTGCCTCCGTCTCAAGCGCTTAAAATGGTGGAAGACCGTATCATGCTGATGTTCTTCGTGTTTCACTGTTGCAGTCATAACTGTAGGGTACTCCTGCCGGCAGGCAGCCCGAGGTCGGCTAGAATATCAAAGTCTGGGTCCGGCGTCGAAGCCAAGCTACCCCTTCCAAAAGAAAGAGATCTGTCCCCTGTAGTTTTGTCTGAACAGGAGTCTGAATCTGATTCGTCTGAATATGAAGACATTCAACCCCTCTCTGCTTATGATGATTCTGATGCAGAGGATTCCATTCCTTCAGCCTCTCCCCCAGAGTATTTTCCTTTGGGGAAATCCTTCATACCTTAAGGGAGCATTTCCAGTGGGAAAGTCAGACTACCGTCAGTCTAAAAAGAGATTCAGGGAATTCTTAGATCTTCCACAGCACAGACCCCTGGCCATTCCCCCAGTCCTGGATGTTGTGGAGGATATTTTCCTGGAATCCAGTTTGACTCCTGGCACCCTCCCTCCTGCACCCAGAAAACCAGACTGGTATTAAAGTCCCTGACTCGCACACATTTCTTTTTAAAAATCCTACTGCTGACCCTGAGGTAATTTCTCAAAGGCCTAAAGGAATTAAAGCAACCTCTGCTAAGAATCCCACCCCCTCAGATAGGGATTCCTGAGGACTAGACAGATGGGGTAAAAAAAAGTATACACCTCTGCTACTCTTGTTGTCAGAGCACTAAATTGCCAGTTCCACATGCTAAAATTTCAGTAACATATCCTGGAACTCCTCAAACAAAAAATGTCATGTCTTCCTTTCCTGCCTGTGCAGAATCTAAAAAGTTACAAGAGTTGATGCATTCTGCCAGTCAAGTAGCTAAACACACCTTGCACTGTGGTTTTGACGCCCTGGAAGCTTCTTGCAGGGCAGCAGTCACCAATTCTGTCCTTAGACATGCATGGCTTAAGGAACATTCCTTGCCAGACCATGTTAAATTTAAATTGTTGGATGCCCCCTTGCACAAAGACAAATTATTTGGCACTATGGCTGAAGAGGTCTTAAAAAAGATGGAAGAAAAAGCAAAATCAATGCAGACAGACTTCTAACAGGTCCAGCCACCCAGGTTCAGCAGGCATTGTCCCTCCAAGCACTGGTCCTTTCCTGCTCCCACCAGGTCAGTTCAGCCCAGACCCTGTGGAAGCAGACCCCACAGACAGCAGCCACAGGCAATACAGAGATCTAAACAGTGTACTTCCCCCACTTCAAAAACAGGGGGATGTTCATAGTGTTACACTGCTACAGTCATTACACTTGGGTTATCCTGCCGTCAGGCGGTTCCCCAGTTGGTCTGAGTTCCAAAGTGTTGGTCCGGCGTCTGTTGCTGTCGCCTCCTCCCTGACGTCAGTGCGGCAGGGATATAGAAGCTGCAGCTGACGCCATTTTCTTCAATCTTTCTTGCCGCGCAGTGCCCGAAGCAAAAGCAGTTCGCAAGTGCCGGTTGGCAGTCTCCTGAGATTTTCTTTCCAAATCCAGAACCAGTCTTCTACAAAGCTAAGTACCCCATTGGGGAAACTTTTTTTCTTGCCTCAGACCGATGCCAGTAAAAGTTAACTATTTCTTGTGGGAAGCAAATACCTCATAAGGATTTCCATTCTTATTGTATCCCATGCCTAGGCCCAGACCACGACGTCACTGGTTGTCGGTTTTGTGCTAGGTTTAACAAACGCACTATTAAACGTCGGTTTGATTTTTGCCCAACATTATTTTGGTAAAAAATTCAATTATACCATGCCGTCGGACTGTCCGACGACCGGAATACATAAA
Organism: Protopterus annectens; assembly: GCF_019279795.1. Taxonomy (NCBI): domain Eukaryota; kingdom Metazoa; phylum Chordata; order Ceratodontiformes; family Protopteridae; genus Protopterus; species Protopterus annectens. The sequence continues at coordinate 200,510,135 of NC_056745.1, forward strand.
AAGCGCAAAGACAAAGATAGGCATCAGAGGCCCAAAACTGAATAAGCCTCTTCTAGGCCAGTCGCCGGATCTCCGGTTTTCAGCTAGGCGCTTTCGCAGCCCCTGACTACCGCTTCTGTTGAACCACAGGCCGCCTCTGACTCCCATGTGGAGATGGCTGGGTCTTCGGACGCACAAGTTATTCTGCCTACCGAAACTAACCCTTCAGAGGGATCCAGAGTAGCTGAACTGCCCGTAGCTTCAGAGGGTGTTTTTAGACCTACTCAGTTAAGCATTAAACTCTCTGCTAAGTCTAAACCAGCTTTAAAGTCAAAGAAACAAATACAGCATTTTCCATCACAGGCCTCCATGCCTAAGAAACAAATGCTCAAAATGGCCGAAGACCTAATCACTCTGATCAGGGGGTCCCATCCCCCTCCTGATAAAAGGCCTAGACAGGATGCAGACTATGACTCATCCGACCAGGTGCCCATCTCTTCAGATTCATCCTCAGACGTAGGATATTCTTTACCCCCTTATGAGGATTCTTATGCTGAGGAGTCAATTCCATCAGCCTTCTCCACCTGAGGACTACTCCTTTGAGGAAACCTTGCATACCATGAGGGAGCATTTCCATTGGGAAGGCCAGAATTGCTCAGAATCCAAGAAAAGGCTCAGAGACTTTCTTTTATTACCTCAACACAGACCCCTTGCTATTCTGCCAGTGTTAGATATTGTGGATGATGTGTATACTGAATCCAGCCTAAATCCTGATTCCTTACCTCCAGCCCCAGTTAAACCTGACCAATAGTACAGAGTCCCTGACTCTCTCAAATTTCTGTACAAAAGCCCTGTTGCTGACCCTGAAACTATTTCCAGGGACCCAAAGGGGTTAAGGCCTCATCAGCCAAGAATCCAGTTCCCTCTGACAGATTCCAGAGCATTAGACAGATGGGGAAAGAAAGTATATACGTCTGCAACTTTAGCAATGAGAGCCTTAAATTGCCAGTTTCACATGCTAAAATATCAGCAATTTCTACTGTCTCAGTTGAAACAAAAAATGCTTCCAGATTCAGATCCTCCTACTTTTAAAGAAATGCAGCATTTATTGCATGCAGCTGAACAGGTGGGAAAACGTACTTTGCAATGTGGTTTTGACTATTTAGAGGCCTCCTGTAGAGCAGCCGTTACAGGCTCTGTCATTAGAAGACCTGCTTGGTTAAAAACATACGATGTGATAGTGTTCAATCTCGCCGTTTGTTCTTACACATGGGTCCGGAGCCGATCCTCGGCTCCGTGCCGGCCGACTGCAAGCTCTGCATCGAGAAGAAGCTCGAGGACATCTAATACCCACAATCCCCCTCTGCCTTTACCTCAGATCTAGTTTGCCGCTGCTGCATACGCATCGCTGGAGGCTAGCTCGAGGCTTTTTTTCAGATAAGATTTATCTTTTCTGGTTAAAATTTCTTAAAACTTATTAATATATAGTAGTTAGGTACGGTGTGTGAGTAGAGCAGATTTCTCGGTACCTTAGATTAGTTTTCTTAGTTAGACTATCTGGTATAGAGTTTTCGGGGCCTACCACCCCTACTTCGACACTTGAATTTGTTGTAGCTTACTTTATTGAGTGAGTGGACTACCGGATTTGACATTTTACCTGATTTGACCTTACTGTTTTTCTCAATATGTCTGAAAAGCAAAAGTCTGGCTTTAAACGTTGTCTGTGTGGCCAGAAGATGTCGGTCACAGACAACCACAGTTCCTGTGTCTACTGTCTTGGCCCTCTCCACTTACAAGAGGACTGCTCTATTTGTCACTCTTTTAGTGGGAGGGTCATGACAGATAGGCGCAGGAAACTGATGGATCGAGGATTGTTAAAACCCTCTTTCCAAGAGGCTCTGGATGCTTCAGACCAGGCATCCAAGTCTTCGAAGGGGTCGAAGGCGTCGGAGCCAAAGTCATCGGCTCCGAGCTCTTCTGATCCAGTTAGATCACCGGTTCCACAGACTTCGGGGCCGAGTGTTCAACCTTTGGCAGTTTCCGAGCCTCGAGTCTTGGAACCGGTGATGGAGCTCCCTCCGTCGACTCTGCTGAGGTCGGCTCCGTCTTCGATCCCTTCGACTCGTTCTTCTAGACCCCTCTCTGATACCGATGTGGATCGTGTGGTGCAGAAATTGATGGAGAATACGGCTCTATCCCAGCTCATCTCGGTCTCCGCTCAGTTGGTGTCGAGACTTGAAGGCCTTCCTATATCTCCATCCATTCCTCCTCCGAGACCTGTCCAGTCTTCGGAGCCGGAAGAAGCTGAACTGATGATTGTGGAGCCCTCGGTGCCAGAACCGTCTTTTTCTCGTTCGGCACCGTTAACCTCGACTCCATCCGATCCGGTACTGGAGTCTCGGACCCGAAGATCCGTCCTTGGTTCCGGGACCGAGAGTCGAACCGATGTTTCGGTTCCGACTCTTCCTCTCGGTGCCTCGGCACGGATTGACTCGGTTCCGTCCTCGGGGTCGGTGCCTTCGGCTCCTGTTTCGGGGATTCTTCCCATTTCCTCGGAACCGGGAGATACCTCGACTCGGGATCCGGGGGCCTTCGACCTCATGAGGAAGGTGTTGTCTACTCAGACAACCACATCAGCAGGTACAGCTTCTCCTCCCCGCAAAGGACCGTTATCCTCCTCTGCACCCACGGCCACCTCCAAGCGTCGGGCACCAGTGTCTCAGCCACCCCTGGAGGGTGCCCCCTCTTCCTCGGAGGCTTCTTCGGATGCTCCCCCCGAAGAAGTTCCTAGGAAAAGACTGTGTAAGAGGAGACACTTGGATTCTCCACAAGAATCCTTGACATCTGATACTGACTTAGATGAGTCAGAAGGGTCCCCTAAGTCACCTTCAGAGGATGTCTCTTTTTCTGACATCTTGGAGATCCTTAAACAGAGAGGTGACTGGCAGTCCCTTCCCCCTTCTGAGGATGAGTCAGTTCTGCTGAAGGCTTTTGGTGCTCGCCCTTCCTCCTCCTGGGTCACTCCGCCCTTCGAACTAATGGAACTTATTGCTCGAAGGGCGTGGGAGGCTCCTGACACAGTTGAACCTGTTCCTAGGAAACCGAACAAGTACATCACAGCACCTCAGGATAAGTCCTACCTTACAAAAGGAGTTCCAGTAGACGCCATGGTGGTGGCTGCAGCCACGAAAAAGGAGATGTCGGAGTCTTCTACGTCTGTTCATCCGCCTAATAAAGATTCTAGGACGATGGATAGATATGGGAAGCGCATTTTTAGTTCAGCGGCTTTTTCCATGCGGTCCCTGAACTATTTGACCCATTTTACACGTCTGCAGAGGGATCTAGTCAAAGAGTTGGGAGATACCCTCCAGGGTACTACAGATGCAGCTGTCTCAGAGAAGGTGACAGCGCAACTTAATACCCTAACATCGATTGTTAACTCATCCATGAGGCTGATTTCTTACGCAGCCGAAGGTTCGAGTAGGGCAGCAGCTTCAGCGATTGCTCTCCGTAGACAATCCTGGATGCGCCTATGCTCCTTTGCGGAAGCCTTCAAGTCTTCCTTTACAAACGCCCCATTTGACGGGGCCACTCTTTTTGGCCCCAAAGTAAAGGAGACCCTTACCCGGTGTGAACAAGAGGGAAAGACTCTGTCTGCTGTCGGAGTCCGTTTTTCCACCCCAACTAGGCCGTACCCCAAAGGGCAACGCGGTGGGAAAATGTGGTTTCGAAAACCTCAAGGGTCTTTCTCAGGCACACAGGGTGATGCCCCCTCTAGAGGCAGAGGAGGGGGCAGAGGTGGAAGACGCCGCAATGGCGGCAGAGGGGGTCCGCAACATCAAGGTGACAGGGATACACTCCCTAGTAAACCTTTCCAGCACTCCTGAGAGGAGGCCCGACTGTCCTGCTCTGGAGGCAGTCGGGGGTCGCTTAGCTTTATACCCTCAGGCCTGGCAAAGTATAACTACAGACAAGTGGGTAAAAAGCGTGGTTACCAGAGGTTATTCCATACCCTTCCTCTCCTATCCCGTTCCAAAGAAAAGACTCCCAGATGTACCGCCCCATCTGCGAGAGCCAGCAGCTTTGGAAATTTCAAAGCTGCTAGAAAAAAGAGTCATCCAGCCAGTCCCAGCGGACCAGCAAGGATTCGGGACTTACTCAAGGTTCTTTTTAGTTCCAAAGAAAACAGGGGACTGGAGGCCCATTCTAGACCTAAGCTACCTCAATACTTTCGTCAAGAAAGAAAAGTTCCGAATGGTCACGCTTCAATCGATCCTTCCATTCTTACAGAAGGACGAATGGATGTGCTCAATAGATCTAGAGGATGCATACTACCACATCAAAATGGACAGGGCATCCAGAGATCACCTGCGCTTCCGGCTGGGAGCCAATCACTTTCAGTTTCGAGCCCTGCCCTTTGGTCTGACCTCAGCCCCCAGGGTCTTCACCAAATGTATGGCAGTGGTAGCGTCTCACTTGAGATGTCAGGGATTCCAGGTGTTTCCGTATCTGGACGACTGGCTCCTTTCGGCCACCACCAGGCGTCAACTACTACAGGCCAGAGACTATGTTCTTCAGTTGTGTGTTCACCTAGGGATTTCCGTAAATTTCGGGAAATCCTTGCTTCAGCCATCACAAAATATCTTGTTCATAGGAGCAGAGTTAAACACACGTCAGTTAATTCTGAAGCTCCCGCCAGAAAGAATATTATCACTGCAGACTCATATAAGTCTTCTACTCTTTTCAAGGAAATCCCCAGCAAAACTAGTACTGAAGGTGTTGGGCCTCATGTCAGCCTCCCTTATTGCAATTCCCCTGGGAAGGCTGCACATGAGAGTCCTACAATGGCTACTGTTTGCACAATGGTCATTTCAACAACTACCTCTAACACACGAGATTCTTATAACAAAAACTTGCAGAACAGATCTAAACTGGTGGCTTCAAACGTGCAACCTTTCCCAGGGGAGGCCGTTTGTGCTACCCACGCCTACAGTTACGGTGACCACGGACGCTTCCCTGATAGGGTGGGGGGGCATTTTTCAGGGACAGACAGTCCAAGGCGAATGGACGAATTTGGAGTACAATCTGCACATCAATGTTCTAGAGTTGAGGGCAGTGTTTCTAGTGTTGCAACACTTTGCTTCCCTTCTTCCTCTAGGGACTATTGCAGTTCAGACGGACAACATGTCAGTAGTCTGGTACATAAACAAACAAGGGGGAACCAAGTCCTATCAGCTATGCAGAGAGGCCATGAGAATTTGGCAGTGGGCGGAGTCCACGGGTCGCTTTCTATTAGCAACGCACATCCCGGGGTCATCCAACGTCATAGCCGACAGGCTGAGCAGAGCAATTCTGTTACCGCACGAGTGGTCTCTAAAACAGTCAGTGGCGGAAAGGATTTTTCGCACGTGGGGCCAGCCTTCCTGCGATCTGTTTGCGTCTCCAATGAACGCCAAATGCAGGAGCTACTTTGCCCTATTACCCCCTCCAGGGCAAGTCCCCAGGGACGCACTGGTTTACGATTGGCCCCGGGACTCCTGCACGCATTCCCCTTTTCCTCTGATATCAAGGTTTCTCCAGAAAGCCAAGAACCTACACAGGACGATAATCCTCATTGCCCCATTCTGGCCTCGTCAAATTTGGTTTCCCTTCCTGAAGACACACTGCATTCGGGGACCATGGATTCTGGACCCAGAGCCAGATCTATTGACTCATTCGTCAGGGGTTCCCCATCCCTCGCTTCTCTCCCTCCATCTGACAGCTTGGCTGCTCCAATTCCCAACTTAGCCAGGTCTGATCTTTTGTCACCAGCAGTCCAGGATATTTTGGTGGCTTCGCATAAAGCTTCCACTACTAAGACATATGCTAGCAAATGGAAGCGATTTGTATTCTGGGCGAATACACACCATGTGGATCCTTTTATTGCTCCTTTGAATAAGATCTTAGAGTTCTTAACTGATTTATTTCATCAGGGTGCTTCTCCTGCTACACTAAGAGTTCAATTGGCTGCCATTTCAAATTTCCATGTGGAAGAGTGTGGAGCTCCTGTTATGGCTCACAGACTTTGTAAAGCCTTTTTAAAAGGAGTTTTTCATATTAGACCACCGGTCAGATCTCCTACATCACCTTGGAGTCTAAACTTATTACTATCTAAATTAATGTTACCCCCTTTTGAACCTGCCTCTTCTTGCCCGTTAAAATTTTTATCCTGGAAAACTCTCTTTCTGGTAGCCATTACATCCGCTAGACGAGTATCTGAACTTCAGGCTCTCTCCATCAAGCACCCGTATTTGATCTTCCACTCTGACAGAGTTTCTCTTCGAACCAATTCATCCTTCCTTCCTAAAGTATGTTCTATTAGCAATATTAATCAGTCCATTGAATTACCCACTTTCTTCAAAAACCACTCCAACAAAATGGAGTATATGTTACACAAATTAGATGTTCACAGACAGCTAAGATTTTATTTGGATAGAACAAAAGATCACAGAAAGACAGATCAACTCTTTGTGGCTTTTGCTGATAGCAGGAAAGGACTTGCAGTTACCAAAAGGACTCTTTCTAAATGGTTAACGGATTGTATAATCTATGTCTATGATTCTTCAAATCAAACCCTATTACACAAGCCCAAAGGACATTCCACAAGGTCAGTGTCTACATCTTTGGCTCATGCAGCCCGCCTTCCACTGGACGCTATTTGTGCAGCTGCTACTTGGTCCAGACCACATACTTTCATTTCTCATTATAAGGTAGACAAGGTTTCTAGGGACAGGGCAACCTTTGGTTCCACTGTGCTCAAGAACGTCCTCCCGTGAGTTCCTCAGGAACAAGGAGCTGGGGACGCTACCCATGTGTAAGAACAAACGGCGAGATTGAACACTATCACATATAGAAGTTATGTCCTTACCATAACGTTCCATGTGGAGTGTTCATCTCGCCTTTGTTCTTACAGTCCCACCCTCCCACCCTTAGGAAGAACGTTCTATTTGGTGCCTGGTCTGGAGTATTCTCCTTCTACTGTTGCAGTATTAGTGATACTGTCATACCTTTGGTAAATTGTATATATGTACTTTTGTATATAGTTTGGCATGTGTGCGTGCTTTTGGTATGGTTTGCTTGCAAACTAGATCTGAGGTAAAGGCAGAGGGGGATTGTGGGTATTAGATGTCCTCGAGCTTCTTCTCGATGCAGAGCTTGCAGTCGGCCGGCACGGAGCCGAGGATCGGCTCCGGACCCATGTGTAAGAACAAAGGCGAGATGAACACTCCACATGGAACGTTATGGTAAGGACATAACTTCTATTTACCAGGCAATGTTAAAGCAAAATTATTGGATGCACCTTTGCAGCAGGATGTGTTATTTGGAGTTAAGGCAGAAGATGTATTAAAGAAAATGGAGGATAAGGCAAAATCTATGCAAACGGTGAAAGATTTCTTACAGGTTCAGCCTCCTAGATTTAGCAGAAATTGGCCAACTAAGAATCTGTCCTTTCCAGTTACAGACAGACCTCAAAGGGACAGATACAGGCGTCCAACAGGTTGAGGTCAACCACAAGGTCCTTACAGGCCTCTACAATGGGTTGCATCAGGCCCGAAAGAAGTGTAAGACAGGCCCCAACCATATAAAAAGCAGCTAAAAATAAACGCCAAACAACAGGCTAAGAAAACCAATAGTCAGGAGTCAAAATAATATTTTAACGCGTTTCGTTCAATTTTAATCACACTTGAACTTCGTCAGAATTGTTAATGAAACTTCGTACACTATTTAAATACAAATTTGTAACAGTCATGTGACTACATCTTCCTGTAATTAATTACAAACATAGACGGAAATGTGTCAAAACCAAAGTGATGTTTCTTCTTAAAAATCAAAGTAAATAAACAAGTAAGAGTGTTCACCATGTAAATCTCTAACTTTTTGAACAGTATATTAATAAACCATTATAGTCTTTGTGCTTGTAGAAAACACTTAATGTTGATAACATCATTTAGCCCTGGGGGCTCATCTGCATTCAACAGAATCTGCCACATAGCCTCATGACACTCTAATTTTACTTTAAAATTACCTGAAAACTGTGCATCACTAATTTTCTCAAGTACAGAAAATCTGAACTTCTTAAAATTGTCACAGGATAAAGCGTGTCTAGCTAAAGCGTTTGATGTGTTCTTCTTTCTAATGGCCAAATGATGTTCATAAATACGCTTATTTAGCATTCTAAAAGTTTTGCCTATATAAAAGTGTCCACATAACACTCCAGTATAGACAACACATTGTGTCTTACAAGTGTAGTGACATGGTGAACACTATTACTTGTTCATTTACTTTGATTTTTAAGAAGAAACATTAGTTTGGTTTTGACACATTTCCGTTTGTTTGTAATTAATTACATGAAGATGTAGTCACATTACTGTTACAAATTTGTATTTAAACAGCGTATGAAGTTTCATTAATAATTCTGACGAAGTTCAAGTGTGATTTAAAATTGAACGAAAAACGTTAATTATTTTGAATCCTGACTATTGGTTTTCTTGGCCTGTTATTTGGCGTTTATTTTTATCTGGTTTCTGTGTTTGTGGTCTTTTTAAAGATATAAAAAGCAGCCCTAATGACTTCCCGCTACAGCTGCCAAACAATTCGCTCTTGGCAGCCCCCTTGGGAGGAAAACTGGCTTTTTTATCACAATTGACATATGATCACCAAAGACAAATAGGTTCTCAACATTGTATCTCAAGGTTACAGGTTCCACTTTCACACTCTACCAAGGTTAAAAGGAATGCCAAATCTGCCACCAAATCAATGGGCAGAGGCTCAAAAACAAATTACAACACTCATGGATATGAGAGTTATTCAAAAGGTACCACCACAGGAACAAGGACAAGGATTTTACTCGAGACTTTCTAGTTCCCAGGAAGGACAAAGCCTGGAGGCCCATTCTGGATCTTTCTTCTCTAAACACTTACCTGGATGTTCCGAAATTCAAAATGTTGACACTACAGCAGCTTCTTCCCATGCTGGGCAAGAAAGCTTGGCTCGTGACATTGGACCTCAAGGAGACATACCTGCATGTCCCTATCGGACAAAACTGCAGAAAATACCTCAGATTCATAGCTGGTTCAATGCATTATCAATTCTCTGCACTGCCCTTTGGCTTATCTACTGTGCCCAGGGTCTTCACAAAGTGCCTGGCACCAGTAATTGCATTTTGCAGACTGAAAGGAATTCAGATTTATCCGTACCAGGACGACTGCCTGATTCAAGCAGAAAGCAAGGACATTCTTCTAAAGCATCTGGCGTTTGTAAAAAAAAGTTACGTTGCCTGGGGTACACAGTAAACTAAAACAAAACTAGTGCCCTCACAAGATAATATTCCTGGGTGCCAGCTTAACACAACGGGCCCAGATGGCTTATCTCACGCCAGACAAGCAAGGACAACTGACTCATTGCTTTCAATTGATGGCAACCAAGACTCCACTCCCTGCAAGAAAAATTCTGCAGGCCTTGGGTTACATGGTGTCTTGCATACTACTAATTCCATATGCCAGACTGCATATGAGGAAACTGCAATGGTAGCTAAAGAATGTATGGTCTCAACACTGTCAAAGTTGGGAGACAGTTATACCACTAATTCCTTGCCTTCAACAAGGAGTTTCAATGGTGGGCTCAAGCTTGTCACCTCAACAAAGGACAGCCTTTTACTCAACCCACAGCCAGACAAACACTGACAACAGATGCATCGGATTACTCCTGGGGAGCACACATGACAGGCAACTGTATTCAGGGCAAGTGGCCCGCAGAACAAAGGCATCTTCACATCAATCAAAAAGAGATGCTAGCTGTACAAAATGCACTTATAGCTTTCAAGGACCTGCTGCACCCAGGACAACTACTACTAAAGACAGACAACACTACAGTTATGTGGTACATAAACAAGCAAGGGGGCACTCACTCCTACCCCTTCTGCAGGCAAGCCATAACCTTGTGGAACACAGCTCTAAACTATCAAGTTCATCTGCAAGCACAATTCCTGCCAGGAGAGAAAAACACACTGGCAGACGACTCGAGCAGAAACATCATGGATCCCCATGAATGGGAATTGAATCCACAGATATTCAGAATGATAACACAGAAATGGTGCAGCCCGGACATAGATCTGTTTGCATCCCCAATGAACTGCCAGCTACAGAAATTCTGCACAACGAGTTACCATCCACAAGCATGGAAAGTGGATGCCCTCTCATTCAGCTGGAAAAACCTACAAGTATATGCTTTCCCACCACTACCTCTTCTGCCAAAGGTACTCATAAAGGCCAGGCAAGAAGAGCCAAAGATGATCCTGATTGCACCAGACTGGCCACGCCAGCACTGGTACCCATTCTTAAAGAACTTGGCACAAGGACCACCCTGGATTTTGCCTCAAATCCCACATCTGCTGACTCAGCACAACAATCAGATACTACACAGCCAGCTTAAGACCTTTAAACCTAGCTGCATGGAAGATTCCTTAGTCAAGCAAGCAATGCCGCTCTCCAAAGCTGTTATGGATGTCATTCTGGAGGCTAGAAGGCCTAGTACCAGGAAAGCCTATTCGGATAAATGGAAGAGATTCTGTGCCTGGAACCAAGCACACAGCCTTGACCCTCATGTTCCAAACATTCCTCAGATACTACAATATTTAACTGAGATGCTGGACAAAGGACTCTCCTTCTCATCCATCAAGATCCACGCCTCTGCCATCTCTGCTCATTACAACACGGATCCACCAATTTTCTCTAATCCTTTGCTAAGACAGTACCTCAGAGGGGCTAAAAACATAAGATCGCCCCGTAGAGCACCTACTCCAACTTGGGACCTCAACTTTGTTTTGGAAAAATTGACTTTACCTCCTTTTGAGCCAGCTAACACAGCAGAATTAAAATATATCTCTTGGAAAACTGCTCTACTCCTGGCAATAACATCAGCATGAAGAGTTTCAGAATTACAGGCACTAATGGCAGTGGAACCTTTCCTCATTTTCCACCAGGACAGGGTGCCTTTAAGAACTAACACCACGTTTATGCCAAAGGTGGTATCCAGTGTGACTTTAAACCAAACTGTTCATTTGCCAACTTTTTATCCAAAGCCGCAGAATAAAGGGGAGAGACTACTGCATTCCTTGGGCATTAACAGGCAGTTATGCTTCTACTTGGACAAAACCAAAGCTTTCAGGAAATCTGAGAAATTATTGGTAGCATATGCTGCAGGAGCACAGGGAAAAGCCATTTCAAAACAGACTTTCAAAATGGATAGGACATTGTATACGTTTCTGCTATACACATCATGGGAAAACCTGTAGCTAGCAGCATTAGATCTCACTCCACTAGGGCAACAGCCACTTCAACTGCCTACCTCAGAGGAGTACCTACCAAGGATATTTTGGAAGCAGCAACTTGGAGTTCTGTGCATACCTTCACCAAGCTTTACCATCTGCCTCTATACTCTAAATCCAGAGCTGGCTTTGCCACTGCAGTGCTGCAGGGCCTTATAGCCACCCCTAATGCCTTATAGAACCAGCCACCCAACCTCAGCTTTGGGATTCTACCCAAGTGTAATGACTGCAGCAGTGTAACATGATGAACATAGTGCAGTTTTGTACCTAACATAAATGTAGATAGTGTGTATACACTGCTGCAGTCCAGGTTACCCTCCCTCCTTCCCCTCTTAATTGCTGGTACGTACCTATGTCGTTCTACCCTTTACTACCTATGGGGAGTATTTGCTGGTAGCTGAAAGTTGTTGCTTGCTTTAATGATGTATGTTTTATTAGCAATTTGAATTGCCTACCTATTTGGGGGCACCTGACATCTGGGGCAAAAAAAACTGAAGAATGTGGTGTCTTCTGCATCTTGTATACCCCTGCCGCACTGACGTCAGGGAGGAGGCGACAACAACCGACGCCGGACTAAGACTTTGGAACTTGGGCCGACTGGGGAACCGCCTGACGGCAGGATAACCCAAGTGTAATGACTGCAGCAGTGTATGCACTCTAACATCTACAGTTATAGTAGGTACAAAACTGTACTTTCTAAGCCACCCCCTTATGGTAAGAACTCAGAATGACTCTTCTTCCCCGCCACCTGTCTTTGCCCACCTTCATTTACCCCTAGGAGGAAAACTCTTCTTTCTCCCAAGCACCTGGGCCACCATTACCAATGACCGCTGGATTCTCAACATAGTGTCCCAGGGATACAGATTTTCTTTCCACACCCTTCCAACTCCAAAAGGGTTCCCAGATCTACCTTCAAACCAGTGGGCAGAGGCGCAAAAGAAAGTCATTTCCCTGCTGTTTGAGGCCAATAGAGCATGTTCCTGCAGAACAGAAAGGCCAGGGTTTCTACTCCAGACTTTTTCTGGTACCCAGAAAAAAGGGCACCTGGCATCCCATCCTTGATCTATCCATTCTAAACACCTTCCTGGTGACACCAAAATTCAAAATACTCGCCCTCCAGCAGCCGCTACCCATGCTCTCCAAGGATGCTTGGCTAGCCACACTAGACCTAAAAGAGGCCTACTTCCACATTCCCATCAAGGAATCTTGCAGGAAATATCTCCATTTCAGGGCAGGATCTCTGCACTTCCCTTTGGCTTATCTACTGCTCCCCAGTGTTTTTCAGAATGTCTGGCTCCAGCTATTGCCTTTTGCAGACATGGGAATATCCAGATTTACCTGTACTTAGACTGCCTAATTCAGGCAGGCAGCCAGGAAAAGCTGCTCAGGCACCTAGCCTTTGTAAAGTCCCTACTAACCTCCCAAGGGTACACAATCAGCGAAAAGAAATCCAAATAGGTACCCACCCACCCAAAGGATTATATTCCTGGGAGCAAGTCTGGACACAGCATCCCAGATGGCATTCCTTACACCAGAAAAGCAAACTTTCCCGATGGCCTACTTCTCTCAACTAGCCACCAGACCCCAGTTATCTGCAAGGAAAATCCTGCAGACTCTGGGGTTCATGGCATCTTGCATTCTGCTCATTCCATATGCCAGACTGCATATGAGGAAACTTCAGTGGTACCTAAAAAGCCTTTGGTGTCAACACTCTCAAGACCTGGAGATTCTTACCCATGATACCTTGCCTCAGAAAATACTGGCTTTGGTGGGCAACAGCATGCTCCCACAACAAGGGACTACCTTTCTCACCACCCTCCGCTGCACACCTGGATGGCAGGTGCATACAGGGCCAATGGAGTCAATAGCAAATCCATCTGCACATCAACCCAAAAGAGATGATAGCTGTCCAGCACACCACAGCTTTCAAGCCCCTTCTCTCCCCGCAGACACCACTGTCGTGGTATATCAGCAAGCAGGGAGGGACTCGCTCCTATCCTCTATGCAGACTGGCCATGCCCCTTTGGCACACAGCCACTGCCATACAACTCCACCTGTTAGCACAATTCCTACCAGGTTCTCAAAACTCTCTGGCAGACCACTTGAGTAGAAATCTTCTGGACCCACACAAGTGGCAGCTTGACAAAAGAACCTTCACCCATATAACTCAGAAATGGGGCACCCCGAAGGTCTACCTCTTTGCCTCGCTCAGCAAGTTCTGCACCAGGGAGCTTCACTGCATGGCTTGGAAAGTGGATCCCCTGTCCTTTCCTATGGTCAATCTACCCTTTCCTCCACTACGTCTCATCCCCAGGGTACTGCTCAAAATAAAGGAGGAAAAACCAAGGACGGTTATTGCTCCAGACTGACCTTGCCAGCACTGGTTACCCACTGCTTCCAACCTTCCTGACCCAGGGGGAAGGAGAATTCATGAATCCCAATTGCAGATCCTCAATTGGGCAGCTTGGCTTATTCCCAACCCCCGATCAGTCTGCCAATGTAGCACTAGAAAGTCTTATGCTGACAAATGGAAAAGGTTCTCCACCTGGATCCAGGCTAAGGGAGCCAATATGGCACAGCCCTCCCTCCCTCTCATCCTTGAATATTTAGCTGACCTACTACACAGTGGCCTCTTTCTCCTCTATAGAAATTCATGCCTCTGATATCTCTGCTTATTTCCCCACTGAGCAGCCCCTTTTCTCACACCCTTTGATCAAACCGTTCCTAAGAGGGGCTAGCAACTTGAGGCCACCCAGAAGAGCACCAGCCCCAGCTTGGGACCCTAACTTTGTGTTGGAAAAGCTCACCCTCCCCCTTTTTGAACCTGCTTCTTCTGCAGAGCTAAAATTTCTCTCCTGGAAGACCGCTTTCCTTCTAGCCATCACTTCAGCCAGAAGAGTCTCCAAGCTGCAGGTACTCATGGCTGTGGAACCCCTTCATCATCTTCCATGCTGACAGGGTATCCCTCAGAACTAACCCATCCATGCCCAAGGTGGTGTCCAGTGCGGCTCTCAACCAATCCATTTATTTGCCCACCTTTTTTCCTAATCCCCAGAACAAGGGGGGAAGGATCTTGCACTCTAGATGTGCACACAGCTCAGATTATATCTAGACAGGACTAAATCCTTCAGAAAGTCTGATCAATTGCCGGTTAGCTTTGCTACAGGGGCAGAAGGCAAAGCCATCTCCAAACACCCAATTTCTAAATGGGTAGCACACTGCATCCATTTCTGCTACAAACAACATGGAAAGCCTCCCCCCAAGGGGGTCAGGACTCACTCCACCAGAGCAGCCTCCACCTCTGCAGCTTTCTTCAGAGGAGTCCCCACCAGGGACATCCTGGAGGCTGCCTCCTGGACATCTGTTCACACTTTACCAAACATTACCAGCTGCCTCTCTCCTCCAAATTCAGGGCAGTGTTTCCCTTTGCGGTCTTGCAGGGCATCCTAGCCATCCCCTAGTTTCCTTGACTAACCTCCACCCATTTCCTCAGCTTTGGGAATCAACCCAAATGTGATGACTGCAACAGTGAAACACGAAGAACATAGTACAGTTGTGTACACTTACCATAAATGTAGATGTCAGAGTGTATTCATTGTTGCAGTCCTGGTTTCCCCTCCCTCCATCCCCCTTTCTTCTCTTTCCTTACAAGGGACATCTTGGTATTTACTTTCTACTGGTGGGGTTCTTCCACCAGAACCTGGCTTCTACTTGGGGGCAGGTTAGGGCAAAAAAAACTGATGTAATGGTGTCTGCTGCCTTACTTTATACTACTGAAGACCTGACTTCAGTCCTGAGCGACTGCAGCTGTCGCAGAAATACTAAACCTCTGGTATTCTGGCCGGCCGGGGGCTACCCTGGCAGGGATAACCCAAATGTGATGACTGCAACAATGAATACACTTTAACATCTTCATTTATGGTAAGTGTACACAGCTGTACTTTATGGGTAAGGGAGATGAAGCCAAATTGGGCTAAAGACTATTGAATTAACCAGTTTCGGATCTAAGGTCCCACAGTCTGAACCAAACAAAGACGGACAACACAGATCATCGTTATGGTAAGTGCACAACTTTTGTTTATGCTTGCCAGAAGATGAACAGATTGCAACTGAGCAACAGGCACAATTTAACTGATCAAAGGACTGAAGAAGGTAAAACATGACTAAGATAGGTTTCTTTCTCAAAAAGGTTAGTACAGTCCTCAGCTAGATTATTGTTGGACTTCACGTAACTTTGACAGTTTTATCCAGACTGTGTTTTTGTTTTCATGAAATGTTTTAAATATCCAGCATCTCCTGTTGATTTCCCAGTGCAGTTAATGTAGTTTGCCGCCCAGAGTAATCAAAGGTTGTTTGAAATATTCCTTGATTTTCAGTTCTTCTTTTTTGGTAACTCTGAATTTTATTGACTTGCAAATACAGTTCATCTGGAAGGTAAATGCAATGGAAAGGTCTTTGACGACCGGGATGTGACATTTGAGTTGGGTGACTGTGAGAGTTTTGATATCCCACATGGAATTGAGACTGTTGTTAAACAAATGGAAAGAGGAGAGGAATCACTTGTGCTTCTCAAATCAAAGTAAGTTTAACAGTTTTTATCTGTTCTGGTAAGATTTGTGCATTGTGGAAAAGCTGGCAGAACTATTGGTTGTGAAGTTTAGGGATGGGATGCTACAGTAAGAACTTGTCAGTGAAAATTTCCAGCCAGGTATGTTTCTAAACTGATCTGGACTGTGAGGTACTTTGGTATTGGGCATGAGACTCTTATGTAAATGAGTATCCTGGGATTTTTTTGCATTTCACACTGAGAATTATTGCTTAGTTTAATGTTTTAATGTCTTAGTGTTGTACTTTACATGTTTATCTTCCAATGAAGAAGTGAGATAATAGCATCAGCAATGTTTTGGAAAAAGATTCCCACTGACAATGCTTATTTTGTTTAGGGCCCTGCACATATCTAATTTATGCTTGTCAGAATTTAATAAAGCCATTAGAGGAAAATGTTTAAAACCCCTACCTTCATGCTTACAAAAAGGACACTGAAATTGCCTGAGGAAAAAAAAAACAATAAAAAACAAATCCCTTAACATTTAAAGATCTCCCATCTTTGAGAGAGAGGGAGAGATATCCGGTTAACAATTGCAAAATAAGGTAGTGACTGATGACTTTAAAAGGTGTAAGTCTTAAGCTCTGCAAAGGAGGGTACTTCCTGTTTTGACAGATCACAAAACAGGAATTTTCAAAAGTGCCTACCATCCATTTTCTGTACAGTGCAGGGATTACAACAAATGGCTCAAAATGCATTTTAAACAGTCTAAATCTCCTCCAGTTCTGAGCAAGGGTAAAGTATATGTCTGAGGAACTTAACAGCACTTCTGTCATGTCTTGGTTTACAGGTGCGTGCTGCTTAATGTCCTTCCGCATAACCTCCAACTACATTCATGTCCATACTGTGCTAAGCGGACGTAAATGTGAATGGCCATTGTGCAGATGGATGTTAAGCAAAGCACAATACAAAGTATAAGGTGTTCGCTTAATGTCTGCACTGCTTAATGTTCTATGGGATAAAACCTGTCCGGTATGTTAAGCAGCACATACTTGTATTCTTTCTTAGAAGCTTTTTGTTGCAGAGCATTTTAAAGTAGATTTCAGGAATCATGTTCGTCTAGTGAAGAGTTTTTTTCTTTTTCTTAAGAATTTTTATACAAGATAAATTGCTCCAGACACATCCCATGGTTAGTCAGATTGAGGACTAGTCCTCTTAGACCTCAGAGTGCCCTTGACTGTACTGGTAACTTTTTTTTTTTTTTTTTTTTTGGGGGTAAATACATTGCAATGAGCAAGTTATGAAGCTTTGCAGTGGTTGTGGGCGGTCATTCCTGTGTTCAAGCATTTCTGCCTCCAACCCTTTCAGAAGGGCAGATGAGCTTTGCAGAGCTAACAAGGTTATGCAGTAGTTACTGAGCAGATGCTTGTGCTGCTACACATGCTCAACCCCCCCCCTTTCATCATCTAGAGCTAGCAAAACCATGCCAT
Source organism: Protopterus annectens (assembly GCF_019279795.1). Taxonomy (NCBI): domain Eukaryota; kingdom Metazoa; phylum Chordata; order Ceratodontiformes; family Protopteridae; genus Protopterus; species Protopterus annectens. The sequence goes on from NC_056745.1 coordinate 200,527,515, forward strand.
TAGCAGTACTTCATTTGAATCTCAAATTTATGGACAGATGTAATAAGGTCTACATAGGTTCTAATTTAGCATTAATGTTAGTTTTCTTTTTTATATTGGGTTTAACTAAATATGTTAATCATATTAATCACTTCTGGTGTAGACAAACTGTATGGGTTATATTCTGCATAACATGTAACATCCAGCCAACTTCCAAAGCTTCAGGTCACCTTCAGTGTATCCAGACAGTCGGTTTGGCTGAACTTACTAAAGGGCAGATAATAGGCACCAAGCCCTTTAGAGCTTTCCTGCTACCAAAGAGGGCAGGCTCCTCTGCTGTCTTTTGAGGATCAATGGTCAACTTGTGCTGTTCCATTGCTGGGCAGATAAGTTGCCCTTGAGGGAAAAAACCTTTTAAATATTATTTTTATTTAAACTAGTAATATGTTTTTATTTTGTACCCAAGCCGCGGTGGTGCAGCGGTAGTGTTGTCGTCTCACAGCAAGAGGTTCTCCCGTTCGATTTTCTGCTGGAGCGCCTTCTGTGTGGAGTCTGCATGTCCCCCCTGCTGTCGAGTGGCGTTTAAAAGATATGCGTGAATGGGCGTGCCTCCGTTGAAGGTTGGGCGTCGGGCTGGCACCTCGGCACCATAGAAAAAATTGACTGCCAATCATTAGCGGACCGGAGTTCTGCTGTGGCGACCCCTAACTGGGAAAAGCCGAAAGAAAAACTACAACATGTTTTTATTTTCTCATGTACCCTTACTGTACATTTGAATAGGAGTGCACTTTTGTTTCTGACAGTTGATTTTAAATATTCTAAATAAGTTTTATTTGTGGAAAAACACCGTAAATTACATTTTGGGGCTGGTAAAAGGATATTGGAGGGGGTTTACAATGTGTTTTGTTTTTTTTTGTTTTGTTTTGTTTTTTTTGTTTTGTTTTGTTTTGTGTTTTTGTTTTGTTTTTGTTTTGTTTTTTTTGTTTTGTTTTTTGTGTGGTTTTTTTTTGTTTGGTTTTTTTGTGTGTTTTTTGTGGTTTGTGTGTGTTTTTTGTGTTTTTTGTGTGTGTTTTTTTGTGTGTGTTTTTTTGTGTGTGTTTTTTTGTGTGTATTTTAACAGGGAAAAGTTGCTTTTTACTAATTTGAAAAATTTTCAAGCTTGTGTTGCTTAGATTCCCCCAGGAAAAGAGCAAAAGTTTTGACTTGACCACAAGACAAACTACTGGTCCCAATGCTGATCCTTCTTCCTGCTACAAAAAGAAAAAGTTAAACAGCCTTTACCACCACAGCAGGCTAGCAATTTGCCTCCACTATAGATGGGTGACTGCTGTGGACCACATGTCTTTTTCCCCAGATCACTCTGGTGATGTCTATACAGCCACTGTGGACCAGGGGTTAGCTACATCTTCTGCGGTTGTTGGGGTCCTGTCAATAGGCAAGGGAGAGCTACTCTTTTTGGCCTTGGGAGAAGGGGGGAAAGGTGCCCATCCAGGATTGGGCTGCTGTCATTAATATTTCTGCTTTCTCTTCTTTTAAAAAAGAAACCGAAGACTAAACCTGCATCTTCTCCTGTGCCCGTTTCATTGGACAGGTCTGGCTCAGGGTCTTGTACAGGCTATTTTACCCCTCTTCTCAGGTGGTTTCTGGTAAACAGAAAAGGGATTCCTCTTTTTTCCTAAAGATATTCCAGAAACTGAATCTGGAGAAGAATGTGATGGAATAGAAGTATATTTTTCTCACATTTCTGATTCAAATTCTCTCCGATTACTTTTTCATAACAAAAAAATCCCAGGCACTCATGGTTGTAGGCAACAAAAGCACAAATCCAGTAAGTCCAATGATAAGCCAAGTAGCACAGTTATAAGGTAAAAAGTTTAATACTAAGCGCTTTCGCAGTTCAGGTGACCACTTTTTCAGACAACAAAAATAGTGTGTTAACTTGTTTAAATAGTAAAATGCAATCCGTCACAATTTAAATTTTTAAAGTAATATACTCGTATATATACTAAAACGTTAGCATTTTCATTAAAGGGCAGTTCAGCTACATGTCTGTGTTTAATTGCACATCCTTTTAGGAAAGGTTTTAGAGACCCTTTACTATTTAAAGCCAGGTGGTTTATCTGCTTTAAAAAAATATTATCCACTTTCCGGAATGTGCTAGTGTTAGTGAGAGGTTTTTCAGTTCCTCAGAAAATACTATGAACTGTTACAAATGGAATTTTCAGAAGCTTCTCCCATCTTTCCAGTACTGTCAGCATTGAAGGATGTTTGTCACAGCTTGTGGTTTCCTTGATAGCAATCACACTGCACCTAAGTAAGCAGATAGTGTACAAAGTTCATCATTCTTTCAAAATTAATCATCCCAGACCTGACCCAGCAGCTATAGCTTTACTTAATCCAGCTGCTGTCAAACTTTTTTTTTTTTGAATTCTAATCATTCCTCTTCTGACAAGGATGATAAAACAATTGACAAGTCTGTGGAAAAAGTGTGTGATCTGAAGTAGTTTACTTCATTTATTCTTCAACCTGTGGGTCCTAGGATCCACATTGGATCCGATACGGTTGCATTTTCCAGGTATGGCTCCGAGCTCCATGCTCCTCCCCTTATCCATAATGCCTCTTTCTCCCCCCAGATCTCATTTGCTGCCTGAGAGGAAGCAGCATGGTCCGAGCTGCATTAAGATAGTAGTGTTTTTTGAACAGTAATTTTTTACTTTTTTTGGCTTTTTACTTTCTAACCTATCTATACCTTCTCGGGGGGTTTTCGTAGTGATTTTCTTGTAGGCTTTTCTATCTTTTCTTTTCTCGTGGTGCGTGTTTCTTTTGGGCTGGCTGGCGCATGGCGGATGCCCCGAAACTAGGTTTCAAAAGGTGCACAGTGTGTGGCCATAAGCTTTCCGAGGTGGATGGCCGCACTCTGTGTGCATGGTTTGTTTGGAGGGTGGCTCACTTCCAGCCCCCATGTCCTATCTGCGCTGGGTTTAATCCCAGAGCACTTGAGGACAGGTGTGACAAACTGATTAAGAACCTGCTGCCCTCCTCTGCTGGGACTGAGGTCCCCCTTCCCCTGCTAAGAAAGCAGCGGCTGCTGCTTTGTCTTCCCCTTCCTTGGCCTCTGGGACTCGCCCTCCTGCCAAGAGGCCAGGGGAAGGGGATAAAGTCAAGAAGGACTGGCCTCGCAAGCACTCCACTGATGCTCATTGGAGGCCGGCCCCCTGCCGAAGGTTAAGCCCGTTTCCAGGCCTGTTGCACTTCTGCTCGGGTCCCCGAGGTTCTCCCCTGAGCCCAAGGTTCAATTTAGCTTGTCACCCCCGAGGTCCTTTTCCCCACCGGCTTTCCCAGCCCACTTCGGCAGCGTCCTCCCACACTACCTGGAGCTTATCTGAAGCAGAGATGGACAAGATGATGCTGAGGTTTATCTACACTCTAATCCAGATGGTGGTCTTGCCAGGGCCTTCTCACACTAGAGCCGGTGCCTTCCAGCCAGTATTTAGACAGATCACTCCTTCTCCGATCCAACCTGCAGTTTTGGAGTTGTTGGGTCAGAGGACGGTGTGAGTCGAAGGGTTGGTGCCGATGGTGCCCTGTACCTAGACGCTAGCCAATGCCTTGAGTGTGTCTGATCCGAGCTGTCTGACCGTAGCCTCAGAGTCGGGTCCAAGGGAGTGCTCCGAGTTTGGCAGAGAAAAGCATTCACCTCAGCGTCTCTGCTCCTAGAGGCCCAGCTCCGACTCCCCGGTCGGATCAGGGGGGAGCAGCTTCTGCTAGTTCAGCCCAGGAGAGTCCGTTCCCCCTCGGCATTCGAAGTGGTGGAGAGGGTTCTCGCAAGGTCAAAGCCTCTGACTATTTTGTCTTTGGAGTCCGTCCAGACCCCCCGGCCTTGAGTGCAGGTCCGACCACCTTGCCCCGTCAGGAACAGCCCATAGCCATACTCCTGCAAGCATACGTGTAAAAGGAGGCACTTGGACTCTCCCCCAGAGTCTCTCACCGAAGACATTGACCTGGATGAAGGGGAAGGTTCCCAAAGATCCACCCCCCCCCCGAGGATCATGGAGATCTGCTAAAGAGGGGGTTGGTCCTCCCCAAAACCAACCTCTTGACGAGTCCATGTTTCTGGGGGCATTCGGCTCACTCACCGAAGACATTGACCTGGATGAAGGGGAAGTTTCCCAAAGATCCACCCCCCCCCCCCCGAGGATCATGGAGATCTGCTAAAGAGGGGGTTGGTCCTCCCCAAAACCAACCTCTTGACGAGTCCATGTTTCTGGAGGCATTCGGCTCACTCACCGAAGACATTGACCTGGATGAAGGGGAAGTTTAACCAAGACAAAATTCCTGAGGATCACGATTCAGTCTATCCTGCCTTATCTGCAGGACAGAGACTGCATGTGCTCGATCGACCTCCAGGATGCGTACTATCACATCAAGATGGACAGGCACTTCTGGCTGGGAGCCAATCATTACCAATTTTGAGCCCTCCCCTTTGGTCTCACCACAGCCCCCCAGGTGCTTACCAAGGTAGTGGTAGAGGCTTCAGGGCGTTCAGGTCATTCTATACCTGGACGATTGGCTCTTTACTGCCCTCTCAGAGCATCTGCTATGTCAGGCCAGTGACCCTTTCCTTCAGCTAGCCAGGAAGTTGGGCATTACGATCAATATGAACAAGTCTGCTCTTCACCTGGCTCAGATTCTAGATTTCATTGGGGCATGGCTGGACACAATACAATCAAAAGTGTTCCTCACCTCAGATAGGCTACGCAGCTTGAGGGTTTCACATTCTTCAGACCCATCTACCAACAGCCAAAGCAGTGTTTAGAGCTCTAGGTTCTATGGCGGCCACCATAAATCTTCTCCCCATGGCACGCCTTCATATGAGGGTACTGCAGTGGACACTGGCCATTCAGTGGTCACTGTTGGACCTTCCTTTGTCTTTTCCAGTGAGAATTTCAAAACCATGCAGGGACTCCCTTTGGTGGTGGATTCATTCCCCGGGTCTCCTCAAGAGATGTCCTTTTCAACCTCCTTTACCCCAAACCACAGTAACCCCAGACGCCTCTTTACTAGAGTGGGGGGCACTGCTCATGAAGGACAGTCCAAGGCACGTGGTTCCCTTCCGAGAACTATCTGCCCATCAATGTTCTAGAGATGAGAGCGGTTCTTGTGTTGCAGGCCCTCCATGCTCATCTTCTTCTGGGAACGATTGCAGTTCAGACAACGTCAGTGGTCTGGTATATCAACAAACAAGGGGGAACCAGATCTTTTCCCTTATGTAGAGAGGCCATGAGAGTGTGGGAATGGGCGATCTCCACCGGCTGTTTTCTGGTGGCAACTCTTATCGGGACGGTCCAACATTTTAGTGGACAAGCTCAGCAGATCTGTCCTGATGCCTTACAAGTTGTGTCTCTGAAGCCTTCAGTAGCGGAACAGATCTTTCTAGAGTGGAGTTGTCCTTACTGCAAATTTTTTGCATCTCCTTCCAAAGCGAAATGCGGCAAGTTTTTTGATCTGAACCCCCCACTGGGGAAGCCCCCAGAGACCCTCTGATACATGCTTGGCCACCTGGGCTTCCTTATGCATATCCTCCTCTTCCCCTCATGTCGAAGTTTCTACAGAAAGCCCAAAGGCTGGGAAGAACTGTGATCCTTATCCCCCTATTCTGGCCTCAACAGGTTTGGTTTCCCTTACTCAGGTCTCCTGTAGCTGTTCTACCATGGATCTTGGATCTGGTTCCAGATCTGCTTTCACATCCTTCGGGGATTTCTCATCCAGATCTGGACAGTCTGAAGCTCACTGCTTGGCTGTTCTGGTTCCCATGATTCTTAGGACTTCCGGTCTGTCCATTCTGGTGGTGGCTCATAAATTGTCCACCAGAAAAGTTTATTGCAGTAAATGGAAACTTTTTCTATATCGGCCATTCAGAGGTCTTTGGATCCTTTCACTGCACCGCTTTCGGCAGTTTCAGATTTTCTAGTTAGAATTTTTCATCAGGGTTCTAGTTCCTCAACAGTGAAAGTTCTACTAGCCGCCATTTCTAATTTTCATGTTTGGGTAGACATATCTTAGTTTGCTTCCTCTAAATTTATAAACTTTTCTCAAAGGTGCTTTTCTTCTCAGACCCGTGGTTAAGGACCCCATTCCTCCGTGGGACCCCACTTTGTTGTTGCAGGCATTGGTTTATCCTCCCTTTGAGCCTGCGGCATCTGTGGATTTACAGTTTTTGACCTGGAAAACTGCCTTCTTTGTTGCCATTACATCTGCTAGAAAGGTATCTGAGCTTCAAGCTCTTTCTAGCAAGGTCCCTTGCGTGATCTTTCACAAAGATAGTGTCGCTACGCACTAACCTGTCCTTCCTTCCCAAGGTAACTTCGGAGGCAAATCTTAATCGGATTATTAATTTACCAGTATTTTTTCTGAACTACCAGAACAAAGGGGAAGAGAAATTACATTTACTGAATCTACATAGGCAGTTGAAATTTTATCTGCACAGGACTAACCCTTTCCGCAAGTCTGATCAGCTTTTTGTGTCCTTTGCCAAGCCCTTCTTGGGTAAACCTGTCTCAAGTGACTGTTGCTCGCTGTATTTCACAATGCATTGGCTGGGCTTACTCGGAGGTTCGTCTCTTCCAGGAAAAGTAAAGGCTCATTCGACCCGATCTTTGACTACGTCAGCAGGCTTTTTGGCCTAGGGTCTCTTTGGATGATATTTGTTCAGCTGCTGCTTGGACCTCATCTCCCACCTTTATTTTTCATTATAAACTGGATTTGGTCTCTAGCAGTAGAGCATTCTTTGGCTCCATAGTGCTCCAGAATATCCTTCCATGAGGGCCTCCCATAAGTTGAAGAATAAGTGAAGTAAATTATTTCAGATAAAGAAGTTATGTACTCACCATAACGTTCCATCTGAGTAGTTTTTCTTCATTTGTCTTCAACCGTCCCCCCTTCCCCTTAACCTTATCCTTTGGGATATGGCGTGTCGTTTGTACCAGGCAGTTATTGTTGGGATCTTTGGTTCTGTCAGGGCTAAAGTTCTTTTGTAATGTTTGTGTTGGAGGATAAGGTGTCATTGGGTCCAGATACCTGTTAGGCAGTAAACTCGATCTGAAGGGAGAAGGGAAACTGGCATTATGGGTAAAGGGAGGAGCTTGGAGCCTTAACTGGAAAATGTGGCCATGTCGGATCCAATGTGGATCTGAGGACCCACAGGTTGAAGACAAATGAAGGAGAACTACTCTGATGGAACGTTATGGTGAGTACATAACTTTTTTCTGCAACTTCAATATTTAGAATTTTGAATGGTCAGACTGCTATGTTTTTATTCTGACTAATTGTGAAAGTATGAGGAATGTTTTATCTGGAGTTCCCACCTGTGAGGAAAATGTTTGCGTGGATGTTCATAGTGTTACCCTGCTGCAGTCATAACACTTGGGTTATCCTGTCGTCAGGCGGTCCCGCAGTCTGCCTGAATTCCAAAGTCTTGGTCCGGCGTCGGTTGCTATCGCTTCTTCCCTGATGTCAGTGCGCCAGGGGTATACAAGAGGCATCCAACGCCATTTTCTTCAGTCTTTCGTGCCGCCCGAAGCAGTTCGCAAGTGCCGGTCGGCCAACACCTGAGATTTTCAAATCGAATTTCAGTCCGAAGTCTTCAAAGCTAAGTACCCCGTTGGGGAACCTTTTCTTGCCTCAGTCCGATGTCAGAAAAAGTTAACAATTGCATTTCTTGTGGGAAGCAAATACCTCATAAGGACTTCCATTCTTTTTGTATACCTTGCCTAGGCCCAGACCGCGACGTCACTGGTTGTCGGTTTTGTGCAAGGTTCAATAAGCGAACTATAAAGCGACACTTTGATTTCACACGACACTACATCGGTAGGAAATTTAATTACACTATGCCGTCGGAGCAACAGACTACCGGCGTGCATAAAAAACGCAAAGATAAAGCAGCCTAGATCCAAGCCAGACTCCGAGGCCTCGGCTGGGCTGGTTGCCGGTTCTCCGGTTTTCAGTGAGGCGCCTACGTAGCCCCTGACGACCGCAGAATTGGAACCTCAGACCGCTTTGGATTCTCAAGCAGAGAGTTCTAGGCCGACGCAGCCATTTTCTTTAGGCCCTACCGACAGCATTGCAGAAGGAGAAGCCGGTGCTACAGAAACACCTTCGGTTACAGAAGGTGTCTTCAGACCCGGCTACTCACCATAAAATCTTATGCTAAGCTTAAGACTCCTCTAAAACCAAAAAAGACTGCACATCAGTCTCCAATTCAAGGCCCCATGCCTAAGAAACAGATGCTTAAAATGGCTGAAGATTTGATTTCTTTAATCAGGGGTTCCCGACCCCCCCCCCCCCCCAAGACAGAAGGCCTGGACAAGAAGAGGATTATGCCTCCTCTGATCAAGTGTCTATTTCCTCAGGCTCCTGTGAGGAACAGGATTACTCCTTTCCCCTTATGAAGATTCTGATGCTGAAGATTCCATTCACTCAGCTTCTCCCCCTGAAGATTATTCCTTTGGGGAAACCTTACATACCATGAGGGAACATTTCCACTGGGAAGGTTAGGACTACTCCGACTCAAAGAAAAGGCTCAGAGTTTCTTTTACTCCCCCAGCACAGACCACTTGCTATCCCTGCAGTTTTAGACATTGTGAATGATGTTTACTTAGAATCTAGTCTAAATCCAGATTCTCTGCCTCCTGCTCCAGCTAAACCAGATAGATATAGAGTGCCTGACTCTCTCAAATTCCTTTACAAAAGCCCTGTTACTGACCCAGAGACTGTCTCCCAGGGTCCCAGAGGGGCTAAGGCTTCTATGGCTAAAAATCCTGTACCCTCTGAAAGGGACTCCAGAGCACTAGACAGGAGGGGGAAGAAGGTTTACACCTCAGCTACTGTGGCTATGAGAGCACTAAATTGTCAATTTCACATGCTGAAATACCAGCAATTCCTAATGTCTCAAATAAAACAAAAGATGAGCACACACCCTCAACAGTCTGAATTCAAAGAAATGCAGGATCTGTTGCATGCAGCTGAACAGGTGGGCAGACATACTTTACAATGTGGATTTGATTCCTTGGAAGCTTCCTGTAGAGCAGCTGTTACTGGGTCTGTTATACGTAGGCATGCTTGGTTAAAGGAACAAACTCTGCCTGATCATGTTAAAGCAAAGTTACCAGATGCACCCTTACAGCAGGATGTCTTATTTGGGGTTAAAGCAGAAGAGGTTTTAAAGAAAATGAAGGATGAGGCAAAATCTATGCAGACAGTCAAAGATTTCTTACAGGTACAACCCCCACGCTTCAGCAGAAATTGGCCAGCAAAAAATTGGTCCTTTCCAGCTTCTGACAGACCACAGAGGGATAAATACAGACGCCCAAGGGGCAGAGGACAAGCACAAATCCCTTACAAACCTCGACAATGAGGCACTGCAACACAGAAGGGAGGAAAAGACCAGTCCCAAACTACTAGAAGACAAACACAATGACTTTAACCTCAAGTTGCCAAGCAAAAATCTCTTGGCAGCTCCCTTTGGAGGCAAATTAGCATATTTTATAGACAACTGGCGCATCGTCACAAAGGACAAATGGTTCCTAGACATTATCTCACAAGGATACAGATTCCATTTCCACACCTTGCCAAGAATAAAAGGAATGCCACACTTGCCACAAAATCAATGGGCAGAGGCTCAAAAACAAATTACAGCTCTCATGGACATGAGAGCCATTCAACTGGTACCTACACAGGAACAAGGCCAAGGATTTTACTCAAGGCTCTTTCTAGTCCCCAGAAAGGACAGTGCTTGGAGACCCATTCTGGACCTTTCAATTCTAAACGCCTTCTTGCAAGTACCCAAATTCAAGATGCTAACACTACAGCAGCAGCTTCCCATGTTGGGCAAGAAAGCTTGGCTAGTAACGTTGGACCTCAAGGAGTCATACCTGCATGTCCCTATCAGACAAAATTGCAGAAGATACCTCCATTTCATTGCAGGTTCAACCCATTACCAATTCTCTGCACTGCCCTTTGGCTTATCTACTGCACCCAGGGTCTTCACAAAATGCCTGGCACCAGTAATTGCATACTGCAGACAGAGGGATTCAAATATACCCATACCTGGACGACTGCCTCATCCAAACAGAAAGCAAGGGCATTCTCTTACAACATCTGACCTTTTGTAAAACACCTAAGTTGCCTAGGGTACACAGTAAACAAAAAGAAATCAAAACTAGTGCCCTCACAAAACATGACATTCCTGGGTGCCAGCTTGAATACAACGGCCCAGATGGCTTATCTGACTCCAGACAAACCACTACAACTAACTCAATACTTCAAAATAATGGCAACAAAGACCCAACTCCCTGCAAGAAAAATTCTGCAGGCCTTGGGCTTCGTGGCATCTTGTATACTACTAATACCATTTGCAAAACTGCATATGAGGAAATTACAATGGTACCTGAAAAGCGTATGGACTCCACACAGCCACAGTTTGGAAACAATGATACCTCTCATTCCCTGCCTTAAACAGGAGTTTCTATGGTGGTCACAGGCATGTCACCTCAACAAGGGTCGGCCTTTCACCTTCCCCCCAGCCAGGCAAACTGTGACAGATGCATCAGACTATGCCTGGGGGGCGCACATGGCAGGACGGTGCGTTCAAGGCATATGGACTACAGATCAAAGGAATCTGCACATCAATCAAAAAAAATGCTAGCTGTACAGAATGCTCTGACAGCCTTCAGGGACCTCTTGCATCCAGGACCGCTTATAATAAGGACAGACAACACCACAGTAATGTGGTACATAAACAAGGGGGTACACACTCCTACCCTCTATGCAGGCAAGCAATGACCTTGTGGAACACAGCACTGGCTTACCAAGTTCAATTACAAGCTCAATTCCTGCCAAGAAAACGATTACAGAATCTACCTAAGCAGAAACATCATGGATCCCCACGAGTGGAAACTGGATCCACAAGTATTTGCAATGATAACTCAAAAATGGAGCACCCTGTTTGCCAACCCCCCAAAACCATCAGCTTTCAAAATTTTGCACAAGGACATTTCCCATCAAGCTTGGAAAGTGGATGCACTCTCATTCAGTTGGAAAATGCTGATAGTATATGCCTTTCCTCCACTGCCCCTTCTCACAAAGGTGCTGCTGAAAGGATGGAGAGACCTCGAATGATGCTCATTGCCCCGGACTGGCCACGCCAGCACTGGTACCCACTTCTAAGGAACATGGCCCAGGGCCCACCATGGATTCTACCACAAATTCCTCATACTTACACAGCAAGGCAGTCAGATTCTACACAGCCAGCTCAAAACCTTACATTTGGCTGCATGGCACATCACCTAAGCAACCAGCCAGCCCCTCTTTCACAAGCTGTTATGGATGTCATTATGGAGGCCAGGAGGCCCAGCACCAGGAAAACCTACTCAGACAAATGGAAAAGATTTTGTGCCTGGAACCAAGCTAAAGGCCAAAATACCCTTCAGCCGGACATGCCTCAGCTTCTACAATATTTAACTGTGATATTACACAAAGGACTTTATTTTTCATCTATTAAAATCCACGCCTCAGCTATTTCAGCTCACTACAACACGGATCCTCCCTTATTTTCACATCCACTTCTAAGGCAGTATCTCAGAGGGGCAAAAAACATTAGGCCTCCCAGGAGAGCGCCAACACCAACTTGGGACCTAATTTTTGTTCTGGAAAAACTTATGCTGCCACCTTTTGAGCCACCTTTCTCAGCTGACTTAAAGTTTATATCCTGGAAGATTTGTCCTGGAAGATTGCCCTGCTGCTAGCAATTACTTCAGCCAGAAGAGTCTCAGAGCTACAGGCACTCATGGCAGTAGAGCCTTTCCTCATTTTTCATCAAGACACAGTCTCTCTACAAACTAACCCCTCCTTTATGCCAAAGGTGGTATCCAGTGTGGCTCTAAATCAAACCATCCACTTACCCACCTTCTTTTCAAATCCACAGAACAAAGGAGAAGGACTCCTGCATTCCTTGGACATTCACAGACAACTACGTTACTACTTGGATAAAGCTAAGGCTTTCAGAAAATCTGACCAACTTTTTGTATCCTATGCTACAGCATCATAAGGAAAGGCCGTCTCAAAACAGACTATTTCCAAATGGATAGGACATTGCATACGTTTCTGCTACACCCATCATGGAAAACAAGTTCCTGCTAGCATAAGGCCCCACTCCACCAGGGCAGCAGCTACATCTACAGCCTTCCTCAGGGGGGTGCCAACCAAGGATATTCTGGAAGCTGTAACTTGGAGTTCAGTACACACCTTCACCAAACACCATCACTTACCACTTTACTCTGACTAGAGCTGGCTTCGCCACTGCAGTTTTGCAGGGCCGTATAGCCTCCTCTAACCCTGTTTGACTCCACCTCCCATCCTTAGCTTTGGGATTCTAACCAAGTGTGATGACTGCAGCAGGGTAACACGATGAACATAGTACAGTTTTGTACCCTACCATAAATGTAGATGTTAGAGTGTATACCCTGTTGCAGTCCAGGTTACCTTCCCTCCATCCCCTCTGACTTTCAGTACCTTAAAATTTGATACAACCTTTGTGGTGTATTTGCTTATAGCTGGAGGGATGTTTTGTTTGTGCTAAGCTTTTATTATTGGTACTATCTGCTGACCATCTTTTGGGGGGGCACCTGACATCTGGGGCAAGAAAACTGAAGAAAATGGCATCTGATGCCTCTTGTATACCCCTGGCGCACTGACTTCAGGGAAGAAGCGACAGCAACTGACGCCGGACCAAGACTTTGGAATTCAGGCCGACTGCGGGGACCGCCTGACGACAGGATAACCAAAGTGTGATGACTGCAGCAGGGTATACACTCTAACATCTACATTTATGGTAGGTACAAAACTGTACTTTTAGTTTCTGCAGTCCATCAGATCACTACTCATTATTTAAAGTGTGCTCATGATGCTGTATGTGCTACTTCAGGGCCGTTGCCACTGCTTCCATGTAGGAAGATGTTAAGAATCAGATTTTAAATTCCCCTTTGGAGAGCTTGAGGTTTTGGAAACTCTGCTGCAGCGGTGATCAAAGATGTTGAGAGGGGTAAGCTGATGCATGGAATCTCAGAATTTCCAGCCCTTATCAAAATTTTCAGCGCTCTTGCCCACTTTTGGAAAGAAACTGTCTTTGCAAAATGCTGATGAACAGACATTTAGTGTCAATAAAGGATCCAAAAAAGCAGGATCCCCTCCCAAAAAATAAAGGACAGTCTCATTAGGCAGAATCATTATATTGGAGACTGTGCCCCACCCACTCTGGAAGTCTTGTACCCCTTCCAGAAAACCTGAATCTCCATTTTCTTCGTTGGCAGTAGATTGTTTTAGACAAATGGATGTTGAGACTGAGCAGGGTTACAAATGACAGTGGGAAGAAATTCCAGTCTTCCAGAGGAATAATTATACATACCCTCTGTTCCTTTCTGTCCTGCAACACATTTTTCAGGGGATAAGAGTCCCTCTTTCCTGTTTTGGGAAATTGCTTTTATTCAAGAATATTTGTGGTGCCAAAGAAAAAAATTCTGCACCAATCTTTTTTTGTTATCTAAACCAGTATGTGATGAACCCATTTTGAACTTGGGCTTTGACTTTTTTGGCAACATTATATCTGATGTCATTTTCATTTGTTCAGTAACCTGTGAATCTGTATTCCGACCCTCATAACAGATTATTTCACTAGCTTGAGATTCAAAGCTCAAACCCCTCCTCCCTACCCTTAATGCGTTTTTCCCCAGAGTACCTGAGATCTCTTTTGCCACTCATCGAACAAACAGCGAGGTTTCAGTGCTCTTGAGCTCCTACTTTGTGCTTTTCATAGTGAGTTAAGTTTGTTCAATATCCTTTACTTTTACCTTTTGCTTCTCTAAGTTAGTTGGCTTTTGCAGTGTAAGTTTTGTGAGTAGTACTTTGGTTTCTCTGTCCACCATAACCTTTTCCCCCCTCTTTCCCTTTTTTAAAGTTTTCCTATCATGTCTGAAGCGGAGTCAGACAGGGCTGTGATGAGCCCTTAGGTTTCAAGAAATGCACTTCTGTGGGTACAAGATTCACATTCGGATAGGGCTCGTTTAGTTTGTGCGGGTTTTCACTGCGAGCTTTGGCGGATCGCTGAAGTAAGTTGGTCCTCAAGGGTTTACTGCCTGCTTTTTACACTCTCTTGCTGTTCCTTCTACTTCGGGGTCTCAAACCCCCTCTAGAAAACATAATGAGGCTCAGAAAACAAATAAGCATTCTCCTGAGAGGTCTGGCTCTTCTCTCAGAGCCTGTTAAGACGCCAAAGCAGTTGGAACCAAAGGCTTCGGAGCCTTCTCCTTTGGTTTGAACTGTTAACTCTCTGCCCCGTACTTCAGTCCATAGTTTGGGGATGAGTGTTTCGGCTCTGAGATCTCCGCTCCGGGAGAACTCTCCAAAAAGTACCTCCAGACCTGCTTCTACATCCTCCTCTGTTAGGTCTTCTCTGAGTCTGTTGGATAAAGATGTTGGTAGATTGAGGCAGTTTCTCGAAGAGCAGGTTCAGATAGGAATTTTACTGGCTCCGTCCCCCTCTGGTTCAGTGAGGCTTTCCCCCATTCAGTCACATAACTCCTACTCCAATCCAGCCTTCTGTTTCAGGGTCGTCTGTTCTGTTCGTTCTGGGAACCGCTGTGTGTTGGCCAATAGTTGTCACATTTTCACCTCCGACTATTTCCCTGATGTGTTCGGCACTAACAGTGTTGGTTCAGAATATTTTTTGGAGGAATAGTCTCAACATCTGTTATGGGGGACATTGACTTTGATTCAAGTTTTCAGAGCTGTCCCTTCCCCTTGGAGCTTCGGCATTTGACAGTTAAGCTCAGACTCCTGCTTCGGGGGAGATGACTCTGGGAGTGGGGTCAGTTCTGGTAGCTTTGGTCCTAGTGGGACTTCCCTTGGGTATTTGGAGTCCTCCTGCGTTCAAAGCAGTGGAGAGGGTTCTCTCCCATTGCAGGAGACCTCTGTTCTCATCCTCGTGGAACCTCAACCTGCCCCCCCCCCCCCCACACACATATCTGTCTTGAGGCCCCTCTTCTACCACGTGAACAGCCAGCCCTGGGAAGCCTCCAGTCTATCTCTTCTGTGAAACCCCCAGAGATCTGCCTACACCTCCCCAGAGCATCTTACCAAGGAGATTCTTAGGAAGAGACTGGGAGACTGGGAAAGAGTAGGCACATTGATTCCCCAGAGGAATCTGTTACCACTGACGCTGGTTTCAAGGAAGGGGAGGCGTCCCCAAGAGCTCCACCGAATGATGTCTCCTTCAGAGACTTATTTAGAATTCTTCCACCCAAGAGTTGGATGTTCTTCCCAAACCCCCTCACCAAAGGAAACAGTGCTGTTTGGAGGCTTTTGGGTCTGGCCTGTCTACATGTTTGGTGTCTTCCCCTGCAGACCTGCTCATTGAATTGGTGTCTTCTAGGGCATGGAATGAACAGGACAATAGTAGAGCTCATACCCAAGTGCACAGACAAAATCTTGCATGCTCCCCAGGACAAAGCCTTCTGGACTAAGGGTATTCCAGCAGATGCCATGGTTGTTGCGGGTTCCACCAAAAAAGAGCTGGCCCAAGAGAGCTGCTCTGTTCATCCCCCTGACGGTCTCAGGCTTTGGACAGATTTGGCAAGAGTTTATGCATAGGCCACTTTCACCTTGAGAGAGTTAAATTACCTTTTCCATTTTACAAGACTACAAAGAGAAGTCATAAAACTCTAACTCTACTTCAGGTTCTGTGTCTGCAAAGGATCAGAATGTTTTCTCCTCCAGAATGGCCACCCTCCAATCTCTGTCTTAACATGTCCAAGAGGCTAATGTACCATGCAGCAAGAGGGTACCTCAAGGGCAGCCAATTGCGGCATTGCCATAACCAGTCATACCTGGATGCGGCTATCTGACTTTGCAGAACCTTTCAAGGCATCCTTCTTCAATGAGCCTTTAGATGGATCAACCTTGTCTGGACCCACTATTTGAGGTGCAAACTCCCACAGTGAGAAACATGATACTGTCTGCCATCTGGATCCATTTTTCTACTTTGAAAAAGGTCCTTCTGCTGGAACCAGCATAGGAGTAAAGATGTGGTTCAAGAAATCTCAGGGTCCTTTTCAGGATTTTCAGGGAAAATGTTCCCCTAGAGGCAGAGGGGGAAATAACCAAATTAGTAGACACCATGCGGGTCCGTGAACCAAGGGTCTCGAGTCCTTCTCTGACAGGCCCTTCCAGTGCTCTTGAGCAGTTTGCCTGACTGCCTTCCTCTGGAGGTAGTTGAGGGACACTTTTTTTTTTTTTTTTTTTTTTTTTCTTTGCACCCCAAAGCCTGGGAAGCCATCACAAATGACCAGTAGGTGCCAAGGGCAGTGTCCTGAGGATACTCTTCCCTTTTTAGTTTTAGAAACACCCTCTTCCCTTTTTAGAAACACCAAGACAAAAAAGTCTTTCCTCCCCGATGGTCTACCGAATCAGAGGGATGATGCAGCCATAGAAGTCACAAAATTGTTGTGGGCGAGAGTCTTCTAGGAGGTACCCCCCCCCCCGATCAAGTTGGATCGGGTGTTTACTCTAGGTTCTTTTTGGTGCCCAAAAAGATAGGGGACTTGAGGCCAATTCTGGACCTGATATCTCTAAACAAATCAGTAAAACATGAATTTCAGGATTGTCACAGTTCAAACGTCTACTGAGGCTGGAGCGACTGGATGTGCTCAAAAGACCTGAAGGATGTGTACTGTGACGCCCCTGCACTGGCCCAGTAATCAAGGAGCCTCGATCCTCACCACTAGCACCAGTGAGGGATGTGCACATTGGGAGGATAAGTACACACAAAGTAAAGTACAATTTCTTCCCTCTTTCTCCAGATCCCCAATAAGACTCCCCAGTGGCACAGCTATAGGGCTGAGATCTCAGCCGAGTGGCCAAGCCAAAACCTCCAGCACCCTCTGTCCAACCAGTGCTTTGTGTCCCTGCCCAAGTAGCTGGCACGCACACACTCTGAACTTTGCTTGATATACAAACACAGACACCTGGGAAAGGCTGGCACAGTTTTACTGGCTATGCCCCCTTCTGCCCAGACTGTGTTAGTCCAAGCTGCCACCAACCACCCTTGCATATCAGCTACTATAAGGCCCTTAAAGGTTGTCCAGTTCCACTGTGCAGTGTTACTATTATCCAAATAATAAGTGTGACCAAGACTTGCAAGGATATTGGAGTGGCCTGTACGGGGCCACCAAATACATATGCAAGTAAAAGAGTTTAAATATATCTAAATAAACCAGCCACAATTAAAAGGTTTAAATATATTTAATAATAAAACAACAAGACAATACTCATTTACAGAGTTCAGAATTGCAGGAAGTATTTTAAAACAACATTGCAGGACAGTCTCAAATACAGAAAATATCTAAACTAATCTTCACTACATTCCTATCTAGATCTAAAAGAAATCACTTTTCTGTAGTTATTATTGGCAAGACGTAGGCAGAAGTGGTGATGAGTGGGATGTTTCTAGGTTCAAAGACAAATACAAAATGCAAAGTCGGTCTATGAGAGGGTTCTTAAATTACTATCAAACATTACTGCTAGGTGAGCTTTGAATGACATCACTCTTGCCACCTGCTTTCAGTTCCCAGGCTAACAAACTTAAAATTTTAGCATCTGTGTGCAAGACGTACATATCTCTCAAATGTTTGCCTAGTACAGGAAGTCATTTTAAACTTCGTAATTGTTTCAGTTTTAAGTCAGTAGGAAAACCTCTAGCTCTAGACATTGTCTGCTTGCTACACTGAATTTTTTTATAGCACATCATAAAGCACTTGAGTTCAACTTAATTTCTTGAAGTTTTGTAAGTTAACTCTGTATGTTCCAGTTTCTACTATTAAAACATACATTTGCACAGGTATGTATACATTTGTTCTTTTCCAGTAGGGTACACTATGGTTACATTATTGAAGCTCAGTACATAACATACAGTTCAATACACACTTCTGCATCTGTAGTTAATATCAACATAACCTATAGTTCTCTTAAATTTTTAAGACAAGCATATGAATCCTATTACTATTCACGAATGACCTATAATTATTTACAAAATTCCAGATAGCTGGGCTGGCAGTCTCACATATACTACCACATCAAAATGCACAGGTGCTCCAGAAGGTACCTTCTTTTCAGGCTGGGAAACGGTCATTTTCAGTTCAGATCACTCCAGTTTGGTCTTGCCAGACCCCCGAAGGCGGTCATTGCAACTCCTCTCAAGCTGTAGAGATTTCAGATATTCCCACAGGCTATTAACTTTTGATGTCCTTCTGTTCCCATGTTGCAGTATTCTTATTGTGGGATCCTCCACCTCAGGTGACTGGAACGTCAGCTCCTATGCAAAAACTTAAGCCTGGTTGCTGCCAGGTGCATGGGCCATCACATGCAGGGCCATGAACCCAGGGCCTTAAATGTGACGTCTGCAAGCATAGACCCCTGAACTTCTGCCGCAGTTGAACGTCAGATTGATCGCTTTGCTCCACTGCTTTTCAAGATGTCTAAAGAGAAGTACCCCGTTGGGGAAAGCCCTTTATTTTTGCTTGAGCTTTGGTTGTTGCTGTTATCTCTTGGCCAATGTCCACTAGAAAGGTGAAATCTAGGTGTGGATGTCAAATTCCGCACAAAGGTACCCACAAAGTTTGTTTGTTCTGCTTAGGCCAGGAACACAAACTCACCTTGTAGCATCTGCCAGTCATTCATACTGTAGTCAGCTGGCAGCCCTAAAACTTTACCTGGAGAACCAGAGGTTAAAATGCTTAGCCCTATGTATGGATCCGGAGTCTGCCGTCAAAGCAGAGCTGCCTGAAAATAAGGCCAAAGTTGCAAGGTGTACCACTTCTGCTCCTCTGACGTCTGACATCGCGCCAGCCACTGATTTAGGGGTTCAGGGACATCCACTGGAACTGGCGGTCTGAAGTAGCTAACTTTATTTGATCATCAACCTGCGGGTATCTGATCCGGATCGGATCTGAGA
>NC_056745.1:200547050-200689550 GCF_019279795.1 Protopterus annectens
TTTTCAAAAAAATTTAAAATTTTTTTCAAATTTTTTTTTGTAAAAAATTTTAAAAAAAAGGGAAAACCTGGCCTCTTCAGAAAGAGTAGGACTGAATTATCCGCATTTTTAGCAGCAGTAGGATTAAGTGAAGCCATAGCTGCTGGTCACATGTGCGTGCGATGATGTATAAAGTTCCTCACTCTGTCTGCCTTTTTAGGGGCAACAAGTCAACTCATGAATATTGCAGGTAGTAACATACACATCCTCTAAAGCTGACAGAAGTGAAGGAATAGGTGCAGGTCCTCAAATTCTACAACGGCTCATAGTATTTTCTGAGGTATAGAGAAATCACTTCTCCCATTGAAAAACACCAGCAGCTTCTAGAAATGGTTTTAAGGAAAGGAAAAAGAGTTCTCTGCAGAGTCTGAATGAGACAACTTGCCCCTTCATCTTCCTGTTCAGATTCAGAATCTTGAATCTCTTCAGGAAAACTAATCACTTTATTTTACCAGAAATCAATGTATACAAAGGAGCAACAGTCTAAATTAAACTCTGAGCTAGACCAGCAAACAGCTACCAGTCTAAGTAAAGCTGTGTAGAAATAAATGCACTTTTTTATGATGCAAAAAAATCCAGATGACCACCACGGCTTAAAACAGGTTTATTGTGGTGGTCAGCTGGAATTTTTTGCTTCACTGACTTCTCGTTTTGGATGATCTTTGGACTACTGGCAATTTTTTTTGTTTTTGTAATTTCTTTTTATACAAGAAAAATGAGGTTGGCAGTGTTATTAATAGCAGCAGCTTCTCCAGGGATGGGCACAACATTCTGACCCAAACAGGGAAGTATTCACTGATGTCCTTCAAGGATGCATCTGCAGTCATCACATATGGGTTTTCCTGCCTCAGGCAGCCCTTCGGTCGGCCGGATTCCAAAGTCTGGGTCCAGCGTCGGCTGACGTCGCCCCTTCCCCAACGTCAGAGCGCCTGGGGTATAAAAGCGTCAGCCGACGCCATCTTCCTCAGTCTTTCTTGCCGCGTGGTGCCCGAAGCAGAAGCAGTTTGCAAGTGCCGGTCAGCCAGCTCCTGTAATTCAGCTACAGAAGACTTCAAAAGCTAAGTACCTCGTTGGGGACTCTTTCTTGCCTCAGCCGATGTCAGATAAAGTTAATAATTGTTTAACTTGTGGGAAACAAATACCTCATAAGGATTTCCACTCTTACTGCCTCCCCTGCCTAGGCCCAGACCACGACGTCTCGGCCTGTTCAGCCTGTGCTTCCTTCAACCGACTCACTCTGACGTCGGGCGGAGTTTGCAGAGGAATTTTTTGGGGCTAGTTTTTCATACAAAATGCCGTCGGAGACTCCGACTTCACATTTAATAAAGAAAGGGAACGACAAGGACCGACACACGCGGGCCGCGGTTTCGGCTGAAACCACGGCCAGGCCTACCGCGAGTGTCTCGGTCTCTGCTGAAACAGAGTCCTTGGTACTTCCGACACCTGAAACCGCTCAACCGACAACCTCTGCCCCGGAGGCCCCTGCTGAGTCGGTTATTGAATTTCCTTCAGAAACTGGTGTTTTGGAAACTTCCGACACCATTCCTCTAGACAAAACTACTCCAGCACGTGATGCAGCTAGGCCTCCTGCATCCATGTCCATAAAGACATTCACCAGGGCAAAAGTTGCTAAACATACAAAAGCTATGCCTCCCAGGGTTATTCCTCAGGGACCCTCTACAAGTTCACAGATTCTTACTTTAGCAGAGGACCTTATTTCCTTGATTAGGGGATCTCAACCTCATCCGGACAGGGGCTCTCAACCTCCTCTAGACAAAAGGCCCAGGGTTGAGCCCTCTGATCCCCACTCCTCAGAGGAGGCCTCTGATGGCTCTGCTCTCTCGGACTACCAGGAGGAGGCTTTTTCGGCCTACGAGGATTCTGATGCAGAGGAATCCATCCCCTCGGCCTCCCCTCCTGAAGATCTATCCTTCGGTGAGACCCTTCACACTATGATAGAGCATTTCAAATGGCAGGGCCAGGAATTTTCTGATTCCAGGAAAAGATTAAGAACTTTTCTGCATTTACCTCAGCATAGACCTTTGGCTATTCCTCCTGTTTTGAATGTCATTGATGATGTGTACTAGTCTAGCATAACCCCTGACACACTTCCCTCGGCCCCTGTCAAACCCGATAGGTACTACAGGGTCCCGGACTCGCATCATTTTCTTTACAAGGCCCACTCTGCTGATCCAGAAACTATTTCCCAGGGCCCTAAAGGGGTTGTGGCTGCCACCTCTAAAAATCCACTCTCCTCTGAAAGGGAGTCCAGGGCTTTAGAGAGATGGGGTAAAAAAGTGTATACTTCTGCTACTCTTTCTATGAGGGTATTAAATTGTCAATTTCATATGATACAGTACCAAGAGTATTTGTTAGATGAATTGCATAAGAAACTGTCTTCACCTGAACCCCCTAGATCGCAAATCACTACAGGGTCTGGTACATAACTCCCAGCAGGTTAGTAACCATTTCTTACAATGTGGTTATGATGCATTGGAAGCTTCATGTAGGTCAGCTATGACAGGTGCAGTCATACGTAGGCATGCTTGGCTGAAGGAACAATCTCTGCCAGACCATGTTAAAGCTAAGCTTCTGGATGCTCCCCTGGAAAAGCAAAAGTTATTTGGCTCCACTGCTCAGGAGGTCTTAAGGTTGAGGAAAAGGCAAAATCTGTACAAACAGTTAAAGATTTTCTACAAGTCCAACCACCAAGATTCAGCAGAAATTGGCCTGCCAAGAATTGGTCCTTTCCGGACACAGAAAGATTTCAGAGAGGCAAGAACAGGCGTGCCAGAGGTAGAGG
The DNA here is from genome assembly GCF_019279795.1 of Protopterus annectens. Taxonomy (NCBI): domain Eukaryota; kingdom Metazoa; phylum Chordata; order Ceratodontiformes; family Protopteridae; genus Protopterus; species Protopterus annectens. Next base: position 200,549,893 of record NC_056745.1, read on the forward strand.
GCAAGCTAGAGGCTCCTACAGAGGGCGTCAATGGCATCCTCCCAACCAGAGAGGTAGTGCAGGACCTACAACTGCTGCACAAGGACATACTCAATGACTTTGCTTTGACTCCGCCAACCAGGGCTCAATTAGAAGCACCTTTGGGCGGAAAGCTTTCTTTATTCTCAGACAATTGGCACACTATTACAAGAGACAAATGGACACTGCAAATAATAGACGGAGGATACAGGTTCCATTTTCACACATTGCCAAAAAGAAAAGGCATGCCAGACCTGCCACCAAATCAAAGGGCAGAGGCTTTGAAACAAATCTCCAACTTAATGCAAATGAAAGCTATAGAAAAGGTTCCTCTTTCAGAACAAGGCCAAGGATTTTATTCCAGACTTTTCCTTGTTCCAAGAAAAGAAAATCAATGGAGGCCTATTCTCGACTTGTCCGCACTGAATACTTATCTCATTGTGCCAAAATTCAAAATGCTGACTCTACAGCAACTCCTTCCCATGCTGGGCAAGGGGTTTTGGCTGGTGACTCTAGACCTCAAGGAGGCATACCTGCATGTCCCTATCAGACAAAGTTGCAGAAGACACCTCAGATTTCTTGCAGGCTCAGAGCATTATCAATTCTCAGCATTGCCCTTTGGCTTATCTACAGCGCCCAGAGTATTCACTAAATGCCTGGCATCAGTAATTGCACACTGCAGACTTCAGGGGATTCAAATATACCCATATCTGGACGACTGCCTTATACAAGCGGACAGCCAACAAACTTTGGTAAAGGACTTGAATTATGCCATCCACCTACTGCAGGCATTGGGATATACAGTCAACTTTCACAAATCAAGACTTGTTCCATCCCAAAGAATAACTTTTCTGGGTGCGGATTTAGACACAACCACCCAAATGGCTTTTCTCACAGAAGAAAAACAAAGACAACTACCGGATTACATCAAGAATCTGACAAGACAAACTCAGCTGACTGCAAGGAAAATCCTGCAGGCCCTGGGTTACATGGCATCTTGCATTCTTCTCATTCCCCAAGCAAGGCTGCATATGGGGAAACTACAATGGTACCTAAGGAGTTTATGGACTCGGCACAGCCACAGCTTAGAAACTTTGATCCCACTCATTCCATGTCTCCAAAAGGAATTTCTGTGGTGGACTCAAGCAAGCCAATCAAACGGGGGTCTGCCCTTCAGCAAGCCAATAGCCAGCCAGACTATTACAACGGACGCTTCAGACCACGGTTGGGGAGCACACATGGAGGGCAGATGTATTCAAGGACTATGGTCACAAAAGGAGCTACGCATGCACATAAACCAAAAGGAAATGCTGGCAGTGATACATGCAATCGAGGCCTTCAAACTTTCTGCATCAAGGCCACCTGCTAATAAGGACAGACAACACCACAGTTATGTGGTACATAAACAAGCAAGAAGGCACCCATTCCTACCCTCTTTGCAGACTGGCAATGAATCTATGGGAACTTTCCTTGAAACTCAATATAGACCTGCAATCCCAGTTTGTGCCAGGAAAAGACAATATACTGGCGGACAGCTTAAGCAGAAATATCATGGATGCACACGAATGGATGTTGCACCCAGACATCTTCCTACAGATAAAACAATCATGGGGAAGGCCAGACATAGATCTTTTGGCCTCCCCCCACAATCATCAGCTGAAGAAATTCTGCTCAGGTACATACCACCCACAAGCATGGAAAGTGGACACCCTAACAGTTTATGCATTTCCACCTCTTCCATTAATGACCAAGGTCTTAATGAAGATCAGGACAGAGCAGCCAAAAGTGATTCTGATAGCTCCGGACTGGCCAAGACAGCACTGGTACCCACTGTTAAGGAGCATGTCACACACAAAACCATGGTCTCTTCCTCAATGGCCACTTCTCCTGACGCAGCACAATTGCAAAACTCTGCATTCCAACCTGAAAACCTTGCGACTAACAGCCTGGAAAATACCTCGACTCCCCTTCAGGATAAGCTATCCAAGAGAGTGAAGGATATCATCATGGAAGCTCACAGGCCTTCCACAAGAAAGGCATATTCAGCAAAATGGAAAAGATTTCACATTTGGAACACCACAAAGGGCCTAGATGTGACAGTGATGAACATGCCACATATCCTGGAATACTTGGCAGAAATGCTCCACAATGGCCTGTCTTACTCTTCCATTAAAATTCATGCTTCAGCAATTTCAGCAGAGTACAATACTGATCCACCTGTTTTTTCTCATCCTCTCCAAAAACAGTTTCTAAGAGGAATTAAAAACATCAATCCTCCAAGGAAACCTCCAGTGCCTACTTGGGACCTTAACTTCATGTTGGAAAAACTAACTCTGCCTCCCTTTGAACCAGCAGCATCTGCAGAACTGCAGATGTTCTTCATCTCACATTGCTGCAGTCCTTACATATGGGTAGTCCGCTGTCCTCGGTCGGCCCGAATACCAAAGTATTAGGCTGACGTCGGTCAAGGCGCTTAAGACTGACATCAGGACGTCAGGGTACAAATGCGCATGACCGACGTCATATCCTCAGTCTTTTTTGCCTCATGGTCCGATGCAGAAGCAGCGTTGCAAGTGCCGTTCGGCGTTCTGAAATTTTTCGAGTTCGGAGTTTCAGACTGAATCAAAGTTGGCTAAGTACCCGTTGGGGAATATTTTGGTTTTTCTTGCCTCAGTGTTTTACGGATGTCAGAAAAAGTGAATAACTGTATTTCTTGTGGGAAACAGATACCATAGGGATTATCATTCTTTGTGTATTCCTTGTCTGGGGCCTGAGCACGGCGTTGTTGGGTGTCGCTTTTGTGCTAGGTTCAATAAGCGCACTATTGCGAAGGTTAGATTGTGCTAGGCTGGTCTTGAGCGGTGCAATTATAATATGCCGGATTCTCCGGCGCCCGCTTCTTCAAGAAGCGCAAAGACAAAGCAGTTAAACCCAGGCAAGATGAGTCGTCCGTTCGGACGCCAGTTCTTTAGAGGGCGTCAGTGGAACCGTGGTTCCGGGAGCCTTCTCTGGAGTCCCAAGGGGAGACTTTGATATTGCAGGATGTGGCCTCTCAGGAGGCAGGTCAGGCTGAAGGGGCTTCTCAGGTTACTGTGCACCCCTCCCTTCCTAGGGTGGTTAGGCCCTCTCCTTCTGTTTCCAAGGCTTCTCCCAGAGGCAGGCCAGGTTTAGCTTCTGTTGGTGTCACTCCTAGTTCAGCAGGGTCTGTGCCCAAGAAGCACATGCTTAAAATGGCAGAAGATTTGATTTCTCTGATTAGAGGTTCTTTGCCCCCTCCTGATAAGAGGCCTAGGGTGGAGCCAGAGTTGGGGAGTTTTGAGCAGGCTTCGGATGTTTCAGAGTCTTGACTGAAGACTTGCAGGAGTACTCTCCTTATTCTGATTCTGATGCAGATGATTCGACTCCTTCTGCTTCCCCTCCAGAGGATTTTTCTTTTTCAGAGACTCTTCATTCCATGAGGGAACATTTTAAGTGGGAAGGTCAGGACTTCTCTGATTCCAGGAAAAGGCTTAGGGAATTTTTGCTTTACCCCAGCATAGGCCCTTGGCTATACCCCCTGTTCTGGATGTTGTGGAAGATGTGTTTGCAGAGGCTTCACTTAATCCTGATTGTCTGCCTCCTGCTCCTGTTAAACCGGATAGGTATTACAGGGTGCCTGAGGCTCATAAATATCTTTATAAGAGTCCTAGGGCGGACCCAGAAACTGTTAGTCAGGGACCTAAGGGTGTCAAGGCCTCTGTTGTAAAAAATCTGGTTCCTCCAGATAAAGAGGCCAGAGCTTTGGATAGATGGGGAAAGAAAGTCTATACATCTTCTACCTTAGCTATGAGGGCTTTGAATTGCCAGTTTCATATGTTGAAATATCAAAACTATCTTCTTTCTCAATTGAAGTCTAAGGTGGATGCTCTGGCGGAAGGCATTGAGTGTAAGGAATTACAAGATTTGGTGCATGTTTCTGAACAGGTGGGTAAGCATTCTTTACAATGTGGTTTTGATGCTGTACAGGCCTCGTCTAGGGTGGCTGCCACTGGTTCAGTTCTTTGCTGGCACGCCTGGCTGAGGGATCAGAATTTATCTGACCATGTTAAGACAAGGATTTTGGATGCTCCTTTACAGTCTGATGTGTTGTTTGGTTCACCTGTGGAGTCAGTCTTGAAGAAAATGGAAGACAAGGCTAAGTCTATGCAGGCTGTTAAAGATTTTTTGCAAGTTCAGCCTCCAGTTTAGTAGGAATTGGCCTGCTAAGGGGTGGACGTATCCTTCTTATGATTCTCAGTCTAGGGGTAGATCTAGACGTGGTAGGGGCAGAGCTCAGAGCTCTTTCAGACCTAGAACAGGGAGTTCACCTGCACAATCTTCGGGTGAGGGCAGGGGCCAGTCCTTTCGTAAACAGGCCCAATGACCTACCTTTTCAGCTGCCAGATCCTTCTTGCCTGGCAGCACCTTTGGGAGGAAGGTTGGCACTCTTCAAGGAAAATTGGAATTTGATTACCCAAGACAAATGGGTATTGGATATCATACACCAAGGTTACAAGTTTTATTTCCATACCTTGCCTCCTTTCAAAGGCATGCCGGACGTTCCTCCTCAGCAAAGACTAGAGGCTCACAAACAAATTTCTCTGCTACTTCAAATAAGGGCCATACAACCGGTCCCTCTGCCAGAAGTGAGCCTAGGATTTTATTCCCGCCTGTTCCTAGTACCAAAGAAAGGGAACACGTGGAGACCAATTTTGGATTTATCTGTCCTCAACACATATCTGGACATTCCCAAGTTCAAAATGTTGACGTTACAACAGCTTTTACCTCTGCTGGGCAAAGATCACTGGATTGTGACTCTGGATCTCAAGCTGGCTTACCTTCATGTTCCTATCAGGCTCAGTTGCAGGAAGTATCTGCTGGCTGGGACTTCTCATTATCAGTTCTCTGCATTGCCCTTTGGCTTATCTACTGCCCAGAGTGTTCATGAAGGTTCTGGCTCCAGTGATAGCTTTCTTCAGGCTAAGAGGAATACAAATCTATCCTTATTTGGACGATTGCCTGATTCTGGCCCAAGGAAAGGGCGAACTTCTTCATCATTTACAGTATGTGATAGCAGTGTTAAGATGCCTGGGGTATTCTGTGAACGAAATAAAGTCCAGTCTAGTACCCTCTCAGGACATGTGCTTTCTGGGTGTGAGACTGAATACAGCATCCCAGATGGCCTTTTTGACCCCGGACAAACAAAAGAATCTTTCTCTTTACTTCCATCAATTGTCTCGTCAGTCCAGGCTGACTGCAAGGACAGTCCTTCAAGCCTTGGGGTTCATGGCATCTTGTATTCTGGTACTTCCCAATGCCAAACTGCATATGAGGAAGCTACAATGGTATCTCAAAAATGTATGGACACAGCACTGCCAAGATATGGACACTGTCATTCAGATAATACCTTGCATTCAAAAGGAATTTTTTGGTGGGCTCAGGAATGTCACCTAAACAAGGGACTCTCTGTGACCCGCCAGAGGCGAGTCAGATTCTAACGACAGATGCCTCAGACAAAGCTTGGGAGCTCATCTAAATGGAAAATGGGTACAAGACACGTGGCCTGCCAGACTTCAACATCTACATATCAACTTGAAGGAGATGTTAGCAGTCCAATTTGCATTAATAGCTTTCAAGGATTTACTTCTTCCAGGGCAGGTGTTGGTTCTAACAGACAACACAACTGTCATGTGGTACATCAACAAGCAAGGGGAACATTCTTATCCTCTGTGCAGACAAGCAATGATTTTGTGGGAGACTGCTCTCAGTTTACAGCTAAATCTTCAGGCAAGGTTTCTGCCAGGAGCACAGAACTCCTTAGCGGATGTGTTGAGCAGACAAATTATGGATCCCCACGAGTGGAAATTGGATCCTCATGTATTTCAGAAATTGACAGTGTTATGGGGAACTCCAGACATAGATCTGTTCGCTTCTCCACTAAACTACCAGCTGCCAAAGTTTTGCACAAAAGGTTTCATCCCACAGCCTGGAAAGTGGATGCTCTCTCATTCAATTGGAGCAATCTTCATGTGTATGCCTTTCCACCTCTGCCTCTCCTCCCAAAGGTACTCCTGAAGGTCAGACAGGACAAGCCAAACATGATTTTAATAGCTCCAGATTGGCCTCGACAGCACTGGTACCCATTACTGAGAAGTCTGGTAAGGAGCCTCCTTGGCCTTTACCTTGATTCCTCACCTGCTGTCTCAGGAGAACAGTCATTTACTCAATGTCAAACTTCACTCTCTACATCTAACAGCCTGGCATATTCTGTTTTAAACCCTGGAGGGTCTCGGCTTCCACAGCAAGTTTTGAATGTTATTTTGGAGGCCAGAAGGCCTAGTACAAGGAAAGTGTACGCAGATAAATGGAGGAGATTTTTATTTTGGAGTACAGCAAAGGACTTTGATGTTTCTAAGCCTAATTTAAGTGTGGCTCTTCAATACCTTACTGAGTTACTGGACAAAGGTTTGTCCTTCTCCTCTATTAAGGTTCATGCTGCAGCAATTTCTGCTCACTATGACTGTGACCCACCATTGTTTTCTCATCCTTTGTTTAAGCAATTCCTTAGAGGGGCAAAGAATACAAGACCCCCACGTAGAGCTCCTACTCCTGCTTGGGATCTCAATTTTGTGTTGGAGAAACTCACTCTACAACCTTTTGAGCCTGCAGCTACTGCCGAGTTGAAATATTTATCATGGAAGACTGCTTTTTTGTTGGCCATTACCTCTGCGAGAAGGGTTTCTGAATTACAGGCCCTTATGGCGGTTGAGCCTTTCTTAATTTTCCATAAGGATAGGGTATCTTTGCGTACTAATCCTTCCTTTATGCCTAAAGTGGTTTCTAGTGTGGCTTTAAACCAAACTATTCATTTGCCTACTTTTTATGCAAACCCCAAAATAAAGGGGAAAAGATTTTACACACTTTGGATATACACAGGCAATTGCGATATTATTTGAGCAGAACTAAAGGGTTCAGGCAGTCTCAGCAGTTATTTGTTTCTTTTGCTTTGGGTTCTCAGGGCAAACCTGTTTCAAAACAAACTATTTCTAAGTGGATTGGTTTTTGTATTGCTTTCTGTTATTCCCATCATGGTAAAGAGGTTCCAGCTGGGATTAGGCCTCATTCCACTAGGGCTACTGCCACTTCTACAGCTTTTAAGGGGTGGCTACTAAAGATATTTTGGAGGCAGCTACTTGGAGTTCAGTGCATACTTTCTCTAAGCATTACCACCTTCCACTTTACTCTAAATCTAGGGCTGGTTTTGCCACTGCAATTTTACAGGGCATTTTGGCAGCTCCTAATGCTTTATAGTTATGCCATCCTCCCTTACCTCTGCTTTGGGATTCTACCCATATGTAAGGACTGCAGCAATGTGAGATGAAGAACATAGTACAGTTTTGTACCTACCATAAATGTAGATGTTCGAAGATCTACATTGCTGCAGTCCAATTACCTCCCTCCTTCCCTCTGTAGTTAGAGGCGGTGGTGTAGTTTGGGTTGTGAATATTGTAAATATTGTAAATATGATTAGTGCAGGGGTGGTTGGTTGTTTTTTGCTGTCTTTTGGTTTTGGCCTTTCTTTTTAAGGCCTTCTGACATCTGTGGCAAGAAAAGACTGAGGATATGACGTCGGTCATGCGCATTTGTACCCTGACGTCCTGATGTCAGTCTTAAGCGCCTTGACCGACGTCAGCCTAATACTTTGGTATTCGGGCCGACCGAGGACAGCGGACTACCCATATGTAAGGACTGCAGCAATGTAGATCTTCGATCATCTACATTTATGGTAGGTACAAAACTGTATTTTCCTGTCTTGGAAGACCGCCTTCCTTCTGGCCATAACCTCAGCAAGAAGAGTATCTGAGTTACAGGCCCTCATGGCAGTACAGCCATTTCTTATTTTTCATCAGGACAGAGTCTCATTGAGAACCAATCCTTCATTTATGCCAAAGGTGGTATCCAGGGTCTCATTAAACCAAGCTATTCACCTGCCTACCTTCTTTCCAAATCCACAAAACAAAGGGGAGAAACGTCTGCACACTCTGGACATACACAGACAGTTGCGCTACTACTTGGACAGAACGAAAAGCTACAGAAAAACTGACCAGCTGTTGGTAGCATATGCTGCCGGTGCACAAGGAAAAGCAATTTCCAAACAGACAATTTCAAAATGGATAGGGAATTGCATTTGTTTCTGTTTTTCCTTCCATGGAAAAACTGTGCCAGCTAACATTAGACCTCATTCCACCAGAGCCACAGCCACCTCCACAGCCTTCTTAAGAGGGGTGGCTACCAAAGACATTTTAGAAGCTGCTACATGGAGCTCCGTGCATACATTTTCCAAGCATTACAATTTACCTTTATATTCCAGATCCAGAGCAGGCTTTGCTACGGCAGTCCTGCAGGGCATTTTAGCTACACCATCCTTTACATAGATCCTCCACCCCCAGATTGGCTATGGTATTCTACCCATATGTGATGACTGCAGATGCATCCTTGAAGGACATAGTACAGTTTTGTACCTACCATAAATGTAGATGTCCGATAGGTATGCATTTCTGTGCATGTTTGAAATTTATTGCATTTATCCAAATTTAGCCTTCCTTTGAGGGCACCTGGCATCTGGGGCAAGAAACACTGAGGAAGATGGCGTCGGCTGATGCTTTTATACCCCAGGCGCTCTGACGTCGGGGAAGGGGCGACGTCAGCCGATGCCGGACCCAGACTTTGGAATCCGGCCGACCGAAGGGCTGCCTGAGGCAGGACAAACCCATATGTGATGACTGCAGATGCATACCTATCGGACATCTACATTTATGGTAGGTACAAAACTGTACTTTCTCTCCCAGGACCAACAAGAGTAGCTCCCTTTGCCCACTGAGAGGATCCCAACAGCCGCAGAGGATGTGGCTAAGCCCCAGTCCACAGCGGCTATAGCTGCAAGCCAACAGCAGCTTATGTTGTGATTTGGGCCTAATCCTTTGCATGACATCAAAGGAGACTGGTGTACACCACAGACTGATACCTACAATCATCCAGCTGTTATCTTATCACTGGCACTAGTGCAGGGAATACCGCCCTCCCCCTCAAATGTTTGTAAACAAGAGTCTAAAGTCAGTGCTTGAGAAGCAGCTCCAGATTCATCCACTGTCTGAGGTCTGTGTCTGAGCAGACATCAGCTGGGCCAGACAACATGGTGACCTCTACTGGGGTCTTGCCAGAGGTTTCAGCAGCAGTCAGAGGGGGGTGCCATGGGATCTCTTCTCCAACAATCTGGAGTCTAGATGGACTCTCTCAAACACTTGATTGTCGAACTACCTACCTTCAAATGCTTCCCTTTTTATGAAGGACATTAGCAGTAGGACTGGTGGATGCCATGAAGTGCGGAAGCCAATAACGCTCTCTTAACAGTTCTTTTATTGGTACAATGCCCTCCAGTCCAGACAAAACAAAACGCAATGCCCTCCCGTCCAGGCAAAACAAAACGCAAAGTGAAGTCCAGATGGGGAATTTGCTTTCCATAACTAAGGAGGCATTACATTTTAGCAGCTAATAAATTATATTACAACAATGAAGACTTCTTTTGATGGTCATCTCTGGCTTTGGACCAACTAAAGTTCTGATAATGTTTGTTCAGGCTTGTGAAAGTAAATGCATCACAACAGTAGATGTTCTAATAGACTGCTGCTGTAAGCACCTAGGGTAACATCATCCTGCCAAGGATATGACCAACTGGCCAGCCTCTTGTAGCTTAAGCACATATTCCTTGTGCCCTAACTGCCAGGGGCTGTAGTTTTTATAAAGGCAGTTAAAATGCAAAAAGCTTCAGAGATTTCTTGTCCCCAGGGCCAAAGCCCTAAAAGAAAAGAAATGCTGTGTGTAATTAAAACTACAAACTATGCATTACATACCAATATAGATCAAAGGACAGCAACACACACCCTGGCTGTTGCAACAGTGATCAGCACATCTACTGTTAAAGCCAAGTTTACTCACACAACTGCACTATGCTCAAGATTAGTCACTGTTGCGGTACCTAAGCTACTAATGCAAAAAGGAGGAAAAGTTTAGCCCTTATCCGACTACTATGTGACACTGGCACTGGGCAAGTGACAGATATTGTTCCCAGATCATGCCTGAAAATGAGCTTGTGTACAGTGGACCCACCTGGTTAACAAATGTTATCATTAATAATTTGGGAGTCCCTAGAGAGTGGTCCTAGTTGGTTCTGGACCTGGAAAAGGAATCCAGTTTTTAATGCTTTGCAAAAATATGTACATAGGACCAAGCGGCTGCCTGTAGAATATGTGAGTCACCATCCCTTTCCAAAAAGCCACAGAGGAAGCAAAAGCCCTGGTAGAGAGGGCCCCAAACCTTCCTGGGAGTGGCCTGTTATGGTTTGAATAAGAGAAAAATAGCATGATAACACTATCTGGAAATTTATAAACATAAAGGTTAACGGCCCAACGGATTAACGCACTTATACCATATAATTTAGAGTAAGTCAAAAATAAAACATCAGGTACTTGTGCGCGAAGTGGTTTCCATACAAACGATGTGTGAAATAAATCCAAATGCAGTTCAGTATCAAAGTGTTCAATCAGATTCGAAACAAGTCCAATATAAATCCAAGTTGTTTATTATATTCGGACTAACAAGACAGAAAAACAGAGATGAGCGCTTTCACTAAAATTAGCTTCGTCAGATCTTTACATTCTCCAGTTTGAATCCATGCTTTATATAGTGTTGTCATTAATTACTAATTAAAGTAATTGATGGCAGTTAAGCAATTATATAAGAGAAGGGAGATGATGCGTTCAAACATTTAAAAAATAAAATATCATTAAAAAATATCATAAAATTCATCATTATCAGCTATGAAGCATAAGACATGGTTCATATATCATAGAGATCGATATCTCCGACCGTAGTATATGGAGCGTGACTTTACATATTGTATAAGTCTTAGATTACAGTAGTAATTCATTCCATCATATATTAAAGGTACATAGTCCATTTAAACTACTTAAAATACATTAAAAAGACATTAAAAAAGAGAGTTTTATCATACAGAATGATCATTAAACCTTGAATATGAGATATTTATGTGGGACGTGAACTCCTAATAAAAAATGATTATATATTCCATCATACTGTATAAGTAAATAATCAGCCCCGATTATTAGGGATATTATTTAAATATGTACATCATATACTACCTAGATCTATAACAGTATCTTCAATAAAATAGTGGTTTGTGACATTATCTGAATAGAATATGATAGAATGTAATAAAGTGGTGAGCATAATAAATTTATTCAAGTTCCTATATACATTAATAAATAAATAAATAAGTAAATAGAACTTGATTGTGTATATATGTATATATATATATAACCAATATGTGTGTATATGAAATGCAACATGTATGTATATGATATATCATTGTATGACGTATCAATTCATGTGTGTAAATATAATGGAGGGTATAATATAGAATGTTGAGGTTAAATACTTAAATAACTATGTGTAATATACATAATATAAAAAATATGTTGATGTGTATGAATTGGATAAATATATATAGATGTTTATAATTAAAATAAATGTAAGTTATATGTATTAAAATATGAATTTAAAAGTGAATATAAATAAAGGTATAAATATAGATATAAATGTAAGTATGAATATGGGTATATGTAAATGAATATGTATATCTTAATATATGTGTTTAAATATATTTGTTTAAAATATGAAAAGTATAAAATTATGTAGGTATATGAAATGAATGGGTATGTAAGTGATTATATAAATGTATGAATGTATGTATGTGAACCATTTCATTATATAGACAAATGTGAAAATATGTATAAAAAATGTGTAAGTATATAAAGTTATGACATCATATGAAGGTATATGTGGGGGACATTGGGTCCATGAATACATGGATAATGGAGTGGATGGATGAAGGGTAATTGGTATGAATGAGTAAATGTATAGGTGGTTTAAAAATGTAAGTACTGATGTGTAAATATGTGATGTTAATGTAAACTACATGCCGCTGGCATTATTTAATATGTCTTCGTTGCTTTAGGTATGGTTTGATCAAGGCCCTCTCATTCAGACCATGCCCCCTATCTGCTCTCAATAAAATTATCCAACCACTCTCCTTATTTTCAGTATGACATCTTATGTTTCCTCCCCTTGGGTTTGGTGTTATAACCTCTAAAACCCTAAATGTAAAAGTATGTTGATGTCCTTCATGGATGCATCTGCAGTCATAACAACTGGGTTGTCCTGTCGTCAGGCAGCCCTTGATCGGCGGATTCCAAAGTCCGGGTCCGCTTCGCTGATGTCGCACTTCACCCGGCGTCATCTCTGCTGGTCTTCGGGTATAAAGGCATCAGCCGCGCCATTTTCCCAGTCTTTTGCGGCGTGGCGCCCGAAGCAGAAGCTGTTCGCAAGTGCCGGTCGGTCAGATCCAGAGATTACTACTACCGAATACTACTTCGAAGACTTCTAAAAGCTAAGTACCCCGTTGGGGACTCTTTCTTGCCTCAGCCGATGTCAGAAAAAGTCAATAACTGTTTAACTTGTGGGAAACAAATACCTCATAAAGATTTCCACTCTTACTGTTTGCCTTGTTTAGACCCAGACCACGACGTAGCAGCCTGTTCGGCTTGTGCTTCATTCAACCGAACGCTTAGGCGTCGGTCGGAGTTTGCTGAACAGTTTTTCGGCTCATATTTTGCGTACATTATGCCGTCGGATCCTCCGACTACCCAAATTGTTAAGAAACGCAAAGAAGAAGACCGACACTCGCGGTCCGCGGTTTCGGCCGAAACCATGGTTAAGCAAACCGCGAGTGTCTCGGTTTCGGCCGAAGCCGAGAAAACTGATCAAAGTACAGCCGAATCAATGACTTCTACTGAGGTTCCTGCTACTTTACTTGAATCGGCCTCAGCAATTTTACCTACAACAGTGGTTACTAGTGACTTATCAGACACCATCCCTTTGGATGTCTCTACCCCAGCACGTGGTGCTGCTAGGCCTCCTGCAGCCATGTCTATTAAGGCCTTTGCCAGGGCTAAAGCAGCCAAATCTACTAAATCAGTGCCTGTTAAACCCCTCAACCAGGCCCACTTCTAGTTCACAAATGCTTACTCTGGCAGAAGATTTAATATCCTTAATTAGGGATCTCAATCTCACCCAGACAGGGCCTCTCAGCCCCTAGAAAAGAGCCCCGAGCCTGTGTCCTCTGATGATTCTGCGGATGACTCAGATATTACAGACCAGCCAGAGGCTCCTTTCTCCAATTATGAAGACTCAGATGCTGAAGAATCCATTCCAGCTGCTTCTCCACCAGAAGAATTCTCCTTTGGAAACCTTACATGCCATGTGAGAACAATTCCAATGGCAGGAACAGGATTTCTCAGATTCCAGAAAAAGACTTAGGACTTTTCTGCACCTACCACAACACAGGCCCTTAGCTATACCTCCTGTCCTCTCTGTTGTGGACGATGCATTTAATGATGTCTGCACTGCACCAGATTCCTTACCTCCAGCCCCTGCCAAACCAGATAGATTTTACAGGGTGCCAGACACTCATCATCACCTATACAAGGCCCCACTTGCAGACCCGAAACTATATCCCAGGGGCCTAAGGCAGTAGCCTCGACCACAGCAAAAACCCTATTCCTTCTGAAAGGGAAGCCAGGTCTTTAGACAGATGGGGCAAAAAGATTCACCCCTCAGCTACTCACTCAGCTAGAGCTTTAAACTGTCAGTTTCACATGATACAATACCAAGAGTTTATGCTTGATCAGTTAACTAAAAGCTATCCTCTGATGACTCTATAGATAAGAAATATGTATTAGAAATGGTAAATAACATACAACAGGTTAGTAACCATTCCTTAAAATGTGGCTATGATGCACTGGAGGCTTCATTTAGATCAGCCATGACTGGCACAGTGATAAGAAGACATGCATGGCTGAAGGAACAGGTCTTACCGGATCATGTTAAAGCTAAGTTATTAGATGCTCCTATGGATAAGGCCAGTTTGTTTGGTACACCTGCCCAGCAGGTAATGAAGAAAATGGAAGAAAAGGCAAAATCTGTACAAGCGGTTAAAGATTTCTTGCAGGTTCAGCCCCAAGGTTTAGCAGGAACTGGCCTGCCAAAAATTGGTCCTTTCCTGACTCCACAAGATCCCAAAGGGGCAGGAATAGACGTTCCAGAGGCAGAAATCAATCTAGAGGGGTGCCTACAGAGGCGACAGTGGCATGGTAATAACAGAGGCACAGACACAGCCACTACCACTACAACAGCACAATCACAGTGACTTGATCCTAACTCCGCCTACCAGGGAACAAATAGCAGCACCATTAGGCGGAAAATTAACCTTATTTTCGAAGAACTGGCACTATATCACAAAAGACAAGTGGATTTTGCAAACCATAGACCAAGGCTATCGGTTCCACTTCCACACTTTACCAGTCAAAAGAGGAATGCCAAATCTGCCTCCAAATCAAAAAACAGAAGCTCTACAGCAGATAATGCAATTAACAAAGATGAGAGCTGTGGAAAGAGTACCAATAACAGAACAAGGCAAAGGATTCTACTCCAGACTATTCCTAGTTCCAAGAAAGGAAAAAAGTTGGAGACCTATTCTAGACCTGTCCACCTTGAACACATACATCATTGTCCCAAAATTCAAAATGCTGACCCTACAGCAACTTCTTCCCATGCTGGGCAAGGAGTGTTGGCTGGTAACTCTAGATCTCAAGGAGGCATACCTGCACGTCCCCATTCGACCAATTTGCAGAAGATACCTCCGATTTCTTGCAGGATCAGAGCACTATCAATTCTCAGCATTGCCCTTTGGCTTATCTACTGCGCCCAGAGTATTCACAAAATGCCTGGCATCAGTAATCGCCCACTGCAGACTACAGGGAATCCAAATTTATCCATACCTGGACGACTGCCTGCTACAAGGGGACAACAAAAGCAAGCTGACAACAGATTTACAAAGGGTCATTTACTTGCTACAAGGACTGGGATACACAGTCAATTTACAAAAGTCAAGGCTGATACCATCCCAAACAAGGACATTCTTGGGCGCAGAATTGGACACAGT
This sequence comes from Protopterus annectens, assembly GCF_019279795.1. NCBI lineage: Eukaryota > Metazoa > Chordata > Ceratodontiformes > Protopteridae > Protopterus > Protopterus annectens. The sequence continues at coordinate 200,565,068 of NC_056745.1, forward strand.
AAAACAAATGGCATTCCTAACTACAGAAAAACAAAAGAACTCCCTCTTTACTTCTTGGCACTAACAAAACAGAACAAGCTAACAGCAAGAAAAGTTCTGCAGGCCTTGGGCTTCATGGCATCATGCATAATCTTGGTTCCACATGCCAGACTGCATATGAGAAAACTACAGTGGTACCTAAAGAATTTATGGTCCCAACACAGGCACAGCCTAGAAGCAGAAATTCCACTAATCCCATGCCTAAAACAGGAGTTCCTATGGTGGGCTCAAGCATGCCAGTCAAACCCAGGCCTACCCTTTCACAACTATCAAGCAAGCCAAACCATCACAACAGACGCCTCAGACCTAGGATGGGGGCTCACATGCTGGACAAATGCATACAAGGATTGTGGACGCAGGACCAGCTTCACCTGCACATCAACCTAAAAGAAATGCTGGCAGTAAAACTGGCAATCCTAAAATCTGACCAATTCTCAAAGAAGGCCATTTGATGATAAGGACAGACAACACCACAGTCATGTGGTACATCAACAAACAGGGAGGCACTCATTCATACCCCCTATGCAGAATGACTTTGGACCTTTGGAATCTGGCACTCAGCTACAACATCCAGTTACAGGCAATAGTACTGCCCGGAAAGGAGAATACTCTAGCAGACATGTTAAGCAGAACCACCTCGGATGCTCACGAATGGATGCTACACCCGGACATCTTCAAGACCATCTCAAAGAAATGGGGAATGCCACAGATAGATCTATTCGCTTCCCCTCTCAATCACCAGCTCAAGAAATTCTGCACAAGGACATTCCATCCACTTGCATGGAAAGTGGATTCGCTCTCCTTCAGCTGGAAAGGTCTGACAGCATATGCATTCCCACCTCTTCCCTTGATACACAAGGTATTACTAAAAATCAAGGAGGAACGTCCAAGGATAATCCTGATAGCTCCGAACTGGCCAAGACAACACTGGTACCCATTGCTGAGGAGCATGTCTCGGGACAAAATGTGGTCAATACCCTGATGCCTTTGATGTTAACTCAGAACAACTACAGCATCATGCATCCAAACCTAAAAAGCGTTGCAACTGACTGCATGGAACATCACATAGCAGCAACTAATCCAGATCTTTCCCAAAGGGTTAAAGACATTATCCTTGAAGCCCGCAGACCTTCAACAAGAAGGAACTATGCAGGAAAATGGAAAAGGTTTGTCATTTGGAGTGCTGAAAGGAAAAGATGTGTCGAATATAGATATTGCTAACATTCTGGAGTACTTGGCAGAGCTTTTACATACAGGCCTGTCCTATTCCTCCATCAAGATACATGCATCAGCTATTTCAGCAGAATACAGCTTTGATCCACCTGTCTTTTCACATCCTCTACTCAGGCAGTTCCTCAGAGGGATCAAGAATGTAAAACCTCCTAGGAAACCACCATTGCCAGCTTGGGATTTGAACTTTGTGCTAGAAAAGTTGACACTCGCACCTTTTGAACCAGCAGCAACAGCAGACCTACAGCATCTATCATGGAAAACTGCTTTCCTACTGGCAATAACCTCAGCAAGGAGGGTTTCTGAACTTCAGGCCCTAATGGCAGTACAACCCTTCCTAATCTTCCACCAAGATGGTGTCCATGAGGACTAATCCTACATTTATGCCTAAGGTGGTATCCAGAGTGTCTTTAAACCAGGCAATCCACCTACCTACCTTCTTCCCCAACCCACAAAACAGAGGGGAAAGAATGCTGCATACCTTGGATGTACATAGACAGCTACGCTACTACCTGGACAGAACAAAAAGTAACAGAAAAACTGACCAGCTTTTTGTAGCCTATGCAACAGGAAGGGAAGGAAAAGCAATTTCCAAACAGACAATCTCCAAATGGATAGGAAATTGCATACGATTCTGTTACTCCTTCCATGGAAAACCAATTCCACATAGCATAAGGCCTCATTCTACAAGGGCAACAGCCACTACCACAGCCTTCTTACGAGGAGTGGCAACCAAGGACATTATTGAGGCGGCTACTTGGACCTCCGTGCATACATTTGCCAGGCATTATAATCTACCTCTGTATTCCAGATCCCGAGCAGGGTTTGCCACTGCTGCACTGCAAGGGATCCTAACCACACCATAATCTATTCTTCCTCCTCCCCTAGTTGGCTATGGTATTCTACCCAGTTGTTATGACTGCAGATGCATCCATGAAGGACATAGTACAGTTTTGTACCTACCATAAATGTAGATGTCCGAACTGGATAGCATCTGCAGTCAGGATTACCCTCCCTCCTTCCCCTCTGTAGTACTCCTAGGGTATTTACCCTCCTAATAGCTAGCTGGTGGGGGGGAGTCTCTTATGGTGTATTTGTTTGTATATATGTACATACATGCTTATTTTTTGTGTTTGCCATCTATCTTTTGGAAACATTGGCATTTACCCAAAATTTAGCCTTCCAAGAGGGCAACTGACATCTGGGGCAAGAAACACTGAGGAAAATGGCGTCGGCTGATGCCTTTATACCCGAAGACCAGCAGAGATGACGTCGGGTGAAGTGCGACATCAGTCGAAGCCGGACCCGGACTTTGGAATCCGGCCGACCGAAGGGCTGCCTGACTACAGGACAACCCAGTTGTTATGACTGCAGATGCTATCCAGTTCGGACATCTACATTTATGGTAGGTACAAAACTGTACTTTCACCTGCTTCCATGACATGTTTTGCTAAGGCATTATTGATGTTTATCTTTCTAATGCTATAGCAGTGCTCCCTCATCCTATCCCGTAGGCATCTATTGGTTTTGCCTACGTAGAAAGATGAGCAAATTGAGCACACTGCTAAATAAACGACGTGACATGTCATGCAATTGGCATTTGCATTAATAATAATTTCTTTATTAGAGTCTGGATGTATAAAAATAGGGTCAATATTAATTAGTGAACAAAAGTTGCAATTGCCACAGGGCATGGCGGAGTTAACAGTGCCCATATCCTTTTTATATGTATTGTAGCATAAAATCCTCTTTAGATTCATTTTATTCCTGTACAGAAACATGGGTTTTTCACCCACTATACTCTTGATGTCATCGTCAATAGTTAAAATATCCCAATATTTGTTTATAATGGACCTAATTTCATCATTGTCTCTAATGTAAAAAGTTGGAAACTTAACCTTATTTGAAACAGTATTGGTGTTCATATTATTTATATTAGTTGGGCCAAAATAGGGTGCACCTCTTGTTTCTCTTATTTCAGATGTTATTTCTAGGTGCTCTTTAATTTCATTTAGTTTGTAGCCCCTTTCTAATAGTTGGTTTCTCAACTCGTTCAAGTCCCTTTCTAGGCCTACTCCATTAGAGTTCATCCTGGACATCCTTAAAGCCTGTCCTTTCATAATATTTTTAAAAACATATGTTGGATGCATGCTAGTTCTAAATAATAACATATTTCGATGGCAGTTCTTTCTAAAAATTCCTGTGTTAATCAATCCACATGGCAATTTTTCAATGAATAGATCTAAAAATTCAATTCTAGTCGTACTATATTGTGTTGTAAATTTAAGGCACTCAGTTAAATCATTAATGGCTGAAATAAAATCTTTTAAAGTATTCATGTTGCCTTTCCATAGAATAAATAAATCATCCACAAAGCGCCTATAAAAAATCACATTGGATTTAAACAAAGAATTGTGAAACAGTATTACCTCTTCCCAATAGGCTAAAAACATGTTGGCGTAGCTATTTGCACATGGTGTGCCCATGGCTACGCCTTCACATTGCCTATAAATATTGTCATTGAACATAAAAGCATTATTTTCCAAGATCAATTCAAGGAAATGTGTTATAAGATCAATAAGAACTTCAGAATATTCACTATGCTTCCTAAGATAGCATGCTACATAAGTTAACCCTAATTCATTCGGAATTATTGTGAATAATGATTGTACATCAAGTGTAACCAGTATTAGTTCATCTATAGCTGTGTAATCCTTTAGTCTAGTCTATCATATAAATCTGTTAAAAAATGTTTAGAGTCTCGTAACACATATTGGTTATTGTTTAAAATACATCTCAAGTGTTTCTCAATGAAAACCGAAATATGCTCAGTCACCCATCCTTTCCCTGAAACTATTGGTCGCATTGGTGGGTCAGTATAACTTTTATGAATCTTCGGTAGACCCTGTATAATGGGAATGGTGGGTATGGGTATATATAAATAATCATAAAGGTTTTTGTCAATTAAACCACTTTTAAAAATGTCTGTTAGGACATTGTGAACATAAATACACATGGTGTTAATAGAGTTCATACACTCATTGATATAAAATTTATCATGCAACATTGTATTCATTTTGTATATATAATATTCTGTATCTAGAACCACTATTCCGGAACCTTTGTCCGCTGGTCTAATGGTAATACTAATATCATTCTTTAATTTGTTCAGGCTAGCTCTCTCGTTATAAGTTAAATTATTAAATCTTCTCTTGTTGTTTTGACCAGATCTGTTGTTGGTATAAAATTTATGAAGTTCTTCTTCTGTTAATTTAAAGTAAGTCTCAACTAAAGGATGGTTGTTTGGTATAAAATCACTTAGATTTTTAAAACTGAAAGATTTTTTATCATTAGTTGGTGGACTAGTCGTCTCAGAATCCTCTTTAGGTTTGAACATATATTTCAACATTAAATTACGACAGAACACTTTAAGATCCCTTACTGTATCAATCACGCAGCTGTTAGTATGTGGGATAAAATTTAGTCCTTTATTCAAAAGCTTGACATCATCATTTGTTAAATCAATGCTAGATAAATTGAAAATTAAACCTTGTGGTTGTTGTTCCACATTTTCTTTATAGTAGTATGATGCAGGGATTCCCCCGATAATTTTCTTTTTTGCCTCCCTCTGCTCATTGATCTGGACCTCCTCTGGCCCTTGTCTTGGCGTATGGCTAAAGGGAAGGACAGATCAATGTTTGAACCTGTAGTAACAACCCTATCCTTTGTTTTAGGTTTTACAACAGGAGTAGTTATAGGTTTGTCCTTGCCATTAATGTTGGTAATATTAACATTAGGGTATAGATTGCAATTATTAACGATACCCTCATGCGTTATATGTATAACGTCTGAATCATTACAAACCGTAATGACATCATTCTCAATTGTAATATTATTATCTAAAGTGGCTGATACATTACTGTTGACAATATGGGGATTCACTTCATTTTTCTTGTGTATTACATTATTCCCTGGTGTGTGTGAAACTATGGGTCTATCTGATGAAAGATCATCAGTAGTATGTAGTGTTTTCCTCAGAGTTTTATCAATATTTGGGGCAGAATTTCTACCAGTAGCTATATATTGGTTTTCTCTAGCATCATTATGATTGTTCCCATTAATAGTTGTTCTTTCATTCATATGTGCGGCTGTGTTTGCATTTCTAACAGTGCTGTCATTATGAATCACATTTCTGGGCCAAGTGAAGACATTCCCTGATCTAAAGTCCCTAAAGTCTCTAGAGACCTTTGTCTTCTTTTGTTGAAATAGTTTATGTTCATATGCTGATATACAATCTAAGATATTATCAAATAAAACACCAACAATACTTTCAGGAAACTCATTAAATAGTTCAGAATGCTTAGCATTTAAACTGTCTGTCAATGATTTTTCTTCAGGCAGAAAGAAATCAATCAACAGCCTCAAATACTTACGGCTTGTTTCAATGTTTATGCGTTGCCGCAAAGCTAGCAGCTCAGGGTAATCTTTTCCCTGACTGGGCATAGAAAATACCCTGAGTCCTCGTGGTATAATGTTATTCTGTAAACAAAATTCAAAATGAACTCTCTGAGTTTGTAAACGTTTAAGTTTGTAAAAGTCTTTTTCTGTGTCCCCAAGGAGTTTATGCAGTCTATCCATATCCACTGCTGCTGCTGCGTTATCAGTGGTTGCATCAGTCTCTTCGAAAAACCATGTTGGTGTAGTTGTTCCGTTTAAATGTTTCAAAAAACGTGATGTTAATACATCCATACCCCGGTATTCACCTCTAATCATTTGTTCAGTTTCCATGCCCTGATATTCACCTCCGGGCATTTGTATTTTCTCGGCAGTATCCTCGCCTCGGTGTTCACCTCTCGGCCTATACGGTAGCTCAATTTGCGCCATATCACTTCACTTTTTTTGCAACTGCCATAAAGTAACCTCAATAAGGCTAACGTGATGTTTAGTAACATTGGAGTTATCTGTTTAACCAAGTATCACAGCTCATGTACAACACGCAAACTGGAGTCCTCTCAAGGAAGCACTGTTCACTCTCCGACTGGTGTATTTAAGAATTGGAAAGTTGTAGACGTAAAATTAACTGCCCAACGGACTAATTATTTTAACCTTGTATCACGTTTCATTCATAAAACACAGGTTAGGTTTTTCTCAAAGATACACAGTCCACTCTCCGTTAGGTATGTTATAAAGTAGGAAGTTATAAACATAAAGGTTAACAGCCCAACGGATTAACGCACTTATACCATATAATTTAGAGTAAGTCAAAAATAAAACATCAGGTACTTGTGCGCGAAGTGGTTTCCATACAAACGATGTGTGAAATAAATCCAAATGCAGTTCAGTATCAAAGTGTTCAGTCAGATTCGAAACAAGTCCAATATAAATCCAAGTTGTTTATTATATTCGGACTAACAAGACAGAAAAACAGAGATGAGCGCTTTCACTAAAATTAGCTTCGTCAGATCTTTTCATTCTCCAGTTTGAATCCATGCTTTATATAGTGTTGAAATGGTTCACATACATACATTCATACATTTATATAATCACTTACATACCCATTCATTTCATATACCTACATAATTTTATACTTTTCATATTTTAAACAAATATATTTAAACACATATATTAAGATATACATATTCATTTACATATACCCATATTCATACTTACATTTATATCTATATTTATATTTATACCTTTATTTATATTTACATTTAAATTCATATTTTAATACATATAACTTACATTTATTTCAATTATAAACATCTATATATATTTATCCAATTCATACACATCAACATATTTTTTATATTATGTATATTACACATAGTTATTTAAGTATTTAACCTCAACATTCTATATTATACCCTCCATTATATTTACACACATGAATTGATATGTCATACAATGATATATCATATACATACATGTTGCATTTCATATACACACATATTGGTTATATATATATATATATATATATATATACATACATATATACACAGTCAAGTTTTATTTACTTATTTATTTATTTATTTATTAATTAATGTATATAGGAACTTGAATAAATTTATTATGCTCACCACTTTATTACATTCTATCATATTCTATTCAGATAATGTCACAAACCACTATGTAATCTAAGACTTGTACAATATGTAAAGGCACTCTCCATATATTACGGTCGGAGATATCTATCTCTATGATATATGAACCATGTCTTATGCTTCATAGCTGATAATGATGAATTTTATGATATTTTTTAATGATATTTTATTTTTTAAATGTTTGAACACATCATCTCCCTTCTCTTATATAATTGCTTAACTGCCATCAATTACTTTAATTAGTAATTAATGACAACACTATATAAAGCATGGATTCAAACTGGAGAATGTAAAGATCTGACGAAGCTAATTTTAGTGAAAGCGCTCATCTCTGTTTTTCTGTCTTGTTAGTCCGAATATAATAAACAACTTGGATTTATATTGGACTTGTTTCGAATCTGATTGAACACTTTGATACTGAACTGCATTTGGATTTATTTCACACATCGTTTGTATGGAAACCACTTCGCGCACAAGTACCTGATGTTTTATTTTTGACTTACACTATCTGGAAATTGTCTGCTTTTAAAACTGTTTGGCCTTTAAGGTCAAATTGCTGATCAGCTTTCCCAAAAGACTTGTGTTCAAAAAGTATTTTTTTGAGATGCCTGTAGACATCCACAGTATGGAGAATTCCCAACAATTGGTTAGGGACAATAATGAATACAAGGAAGGGAAAGCCTACTCCTGAGCAGTAAAACCATCTACACAATACGTCAGTGCTGACTAACTTGACCCAGTGTACATTGATGAGCACTTGGAATAAGTCCCTTTAGAAGTACGTCAGGGGTGAAACTCCCCCCACAGACGGTCAGGTTGAGAAACCTGAGGGGGAGGGTCGGTTACCACCCCATTCCCCAGACCTATGGCAGGGGGCAAAGGAGGATGAATTTCGGGCGGAGAGGTGTAACATCCAAAATCCCTCAGAACAGCTAGAGAGGAATTACTCTGATTTTATTGTGGTCAGACATGACAGTAAGGTTTATGAACACACAGGTTTTGTGTTTTCAGTTATACTGATTTGGATATTGACTTTACATAGTTTAGTTTATTTGAAAAAGGTTTTAATTTTGTGCCTAGGAATTACAGCAGTATTAGAAATGTTATTTTGGACATTAAACTTTTCACAAGAAAGTTGAACTTGTCTTTTTTGAACAAAAACAATGTTAATCTGACATCTGGCCTTAAGAAAAAGTATTCCATCCACCCTTGCATAATACTTTACATACTTTTGAGAAGATCTGTGAAAGATATCTATATTCCCTTTACAGAGGAAGTGCTGCACGGATGGACAATTTGACTTGTGAGGAACGTTCCCTATTAGATAAGTTATCGAAAGATAAATCTGTCAGGGTTATGAAACCCAATAAGGGTGGGGGTGTCATGATAGTCTGGCTGATTGACTATGTAGGTAAAATATTTAACATGTTAATGGATGATTCCCTTTACACTGTTGTCTCTAGAATGAGAATTACTTACAGGAGCATTGATTTATTCCTTGATTCTCTGTACCAAGGGAGTATTTCAACAGAAATTTACAACTTTCTGCACAACAAGGAACCTTAAATTTCTGCTATATTTGATATCCCCAAGGTACATAAGGACCTGTTGGATCCACCTTACAGGTTAATTGTTGTGGACCAGGGTTCGAAGACCTATCCATTAGCAGTATATATTGATAGAAAGCTTAATGTTTTATTGAACAACTACCCAAATGTATTAGAAGACTCTTGGGATATTCTGGTTAAACTTAATAATGACCTTTTAAAAGATAATACTGTTTTTCTCACTGTGAATGTGGTAGATCTGTTTTCAAGTATTCCGCATGATGTCTGACTTGAGTGGTTTGAGGACATGTTATTAGAACACTTTGATGGAACACAGATATATTTCCTGATAGAACTCGTGGACCTGGTGTTGAAAACAACTTCTATTTTGAAAGAAAATATTAGACAGGTGAGTGGGGTAGCCATGGGGGCAGCCTGTGCCCCCATTTTTGCCAACATTGTCATGTTGGCTTGGGAGAGGAAGTTTATTATCAACTCTCGTTTTACCCACTGTTGGTCTTTTTATGCCGGGTACCTGGATGACATGTTTTTTATTTGGAAGGGAAACCTGATGGACACTGAGGTATTTGTGGATTGCTTTACAAATACCACCAATGTCCTCAGATTTACCCATAACTTTAACTCTAATGGTAACTATTACTTACATTATACTAGTTGTCATCCCATGTATTGCAAGAAAAATTTTAGTGAAATGTCATTTCATTAGGGCTGCCAGGATGATCTGGAATGGGGAACTGTTTGAAAATGAACTGGATAAAATGATGTCAATGTTTTTGGACCGGGGATACCCATAGAATTTGATTAACCCTTTTGAGGGCAGAGGTAGTGGAAAAAAGAGAAGAGATATCGGTGTATGATGGGGAAACCAGATTTAATGAAAGGTGTTAATTCTCACCATTTATTTTGTTCGGTGACCTTTCATCAGGGGATGACCATTAATGATGATGGTCTCTCCAGTCAAGTAAAACAGATCATAAGCCATGACTGGGCTATATTAAAAACAGATGATGAATTATATCAACACCTGGGAAACAAACCCACTTTTATAAAGTACATAAAAAGATTAGAGAGAGGTTGGAGAAGGGTATGGTTGGAGGCCAGGTTGGGCACTAGAAAATGTGGTAGGTGCAGATGTTCTTAGTGTTTTACTGTTGCAGTCATTACATTTGGGTTATCTGCTTGCAGTAGCCCTCAGTCGGCCTGATTTAAGTGTCTTGGGTCCTGCTTCGGTTGCTGTCCCTTCTTTCATTACGTCAGGGGTATAAAACATGCAGCTGACGCCATTATATCAGTCTTTCTTGCCATGCCGTGCGGTGCCCAAAGCGGAAGCAGTTCACAAGTGCCGGTTGGCCAACTCCTGAAATTTTCATTTTCGAGTTTCAGAACCGAAGTCTTCATCTAAAGCTACATACCTCGTTGAGGAAACTTTTTCTTGCTCCTTACCGATGTCAGTAAAAGTTAATAATTGCATTACTTGTGGAAAGCAAATAACTCAAAGATTTTCATTCGTACTGTATTCCTTGCTTAGGCCCTGTCCAAGATGTACCTTGCTGTCGGTTTTGTGCTTTATTTAAGCTGCGCAGTATCTGTCATTGGTATATTTTCGTTTCTAAATATTCCTGTTCTCTGTTTACTTATCCAGAAATGTCATCGGTTAGCCATCTGACTACTGGGATTCCAAAAAAATGCAAAGATAAAGACACAGGCCACCGAGGTCCAAAGCTGCCGATGATGCTTTCCTAAGCTAGTCACCAGTTCGCCGGTACTCGGTGAGGCACTTTTGCAGCCCCTGATGCATGCTACTTCTGACTCGCAGGCCTCTACTGAGACACATTTGGAGTCCAGTATGCCGCGAGATGCTTCCAACTGTGGAACCTGTGGATGTCTCTACCTTGGGTGGGTCTGGAGCTGCTGTGCAGGCACCAGCTTCTGAGGGTGTATTCAGGCCTACAGACTTGCAAATTAAACTGACGCCTCCTTCATTTAGGCCAAAATCTCGAACCATGCCTAAGAAACTGACACCCAGGCCGCATGCTCAGGCCTCTATGCCTAAAAAACAAATAAGAATGGCTGAAGAACTTATAACTCTAATCAGGGGAAGCCAACCTCCCTCTTCTAAGAGACCTAGGACTGAAGTTGTTTATGAATCTACTGACCAGGATTCTGATTTTTCTGATTCTTCTGATGATCTGGATTTGCCCTTAATTACTTATGAGGATTCTGATGCAGAGGACTCTATTCCCTCTGCTTCCTCTCCAGAGGATTTTTCTTTTGGTGAAACCTTACATATTGTAAGGGAGCATTTCCACCGTGAACGCCAGGATTTTTCTGATTCAAAAAAGGGGCTTGGGGATTTCTTACTCCTGCCTCAGCATAGGCCTTTAGCTATACCTCCTATACTAGACATTATTGATGAAGCTTTTTCAGAATCTAGTTTGGCCCCTGATTCTTTGCCTCCTACTCCCAGAAAACCTGACGGCTATTACATGGTTCCTGTTTCTCCTAAGTTCCTTTTTAAAAATCCTGTTGCGGATCCAGGGACTATTTCACAGGGACCCAAGGGCATTAAGGCTTCTACTGCTAAAAAATCCTATCCCCTTTGATATAGAGACTCCAGGGCGCTGGATATATGGGGTAAGAAAGTTTACACTTTTGCAACCTTGGCCATTAGGGCTTTAAACTGCCAGTTTCATATGTTGAAGTATCAACAACATGTTGGATTGCTTAACAGAAAATGATGTTGATTCCTGACTGTGCTGAAAGTAAAGAATTACAGGATTTAATGCATTCGGCTGAACAGGTTGGAAAACGTACTTTGTAATGTGGATTTGATTCATTTCGGTTGAATTGTACAGGTTATGGGCCACATGGTGGAGGAAGTTTTGAAGTGATTTATTGTGGTCTCATTTTTCTTTCATATCACAAAAAAAAATGGTATTTTAACAGGGGTGTGTACACTTTTATGTCCACTGTACCTGAGGAAAAAATCTTTGGAGTCTGCTTGGGATATAAACATACCTATGCAAATACTTCCAAGCAAAAATCCTAAATCTTCTAGACTTTTTCATACATATGTCATCTCATTGATTCTTTGGGAATTCCTTATCGATCCTCTCTTCTCAATCTTTTCTAACCTCTTCTGATTGATTCCATTAGCAATTGTGCAGTATTTTATATGCCTTACTAATTATTCATTTTTAACTCCTGCTTTTATTCTAAGTTCATCTAAAAGCTCTACCAATGCAAGTCTTTCACTTGGGATTCCCCTATCCCTTTCTCTTTGCCTATACTCTGTCAGTCCCTTATAGGGAAGGTTTTTTCTAGCTTGCAGTTCATATGTCTTCTTGTCCTCTTCCCATTCTATTACCTTTCCCTCACTAATTATTTACTCCCAATACCTTGTTTCCTTTGCCAGTTTCCTCAGTTAGTCTTGTTTGTTTCATTAATTATGTGGTTGCTTTATGGCCACCTGGCACAGTTAAGTACAAACTCTGTTTTTATTATTGGCTGTTGTAGAGGTACCTTTATAGTTCTGCATGGTTTCAAATGATGTCCCAAAGGAAGTAACTAATACACACTTTAGAGGAAATCTAATGTCCAAGAAAGACTATTACTCATGTTGTATGTTTTTATTGAGAGAATTTCAGTGTTGACAGTTGTGAATCTTGTTCTAATTTAAAATATTACGTAGAACTATTAATTGGCAAGCTTTTTGGAGTATGAAAGAATAAATTATTACCTCTTCGCAGTCGAACCTCATAATGTATAACCAAGCATTTACCTAAAATTTTCTAGAGAAAAGATGAAACATGGGGAATACTTTTAAAAAAACAAATGAATGAATGAACAAACAAATTAACAGATGCATCTTTCTATGTTATGGAGTCTTCACTGAGTAGCTTGTTTACAAGACGGCAGAATTCAGTGAATTGGGAATTTGGGCTTCCTGTTTCTTCCAGCCCAGATGATGACTTTCAGGTGCTTGCTACAGCACTGGAGTGTAGCCATAAACCAGCTTTCACTTCATTGGCTCTGCTTAACAGAGGATCAGTTAATTAATCAATGGGGCGGCGAAAGCCAACACACACTGGCTAGCCTTATAAATGCCCTCGGGCAGATAGCCTGGTACTTTTCTATGAACCTTATTAGAGGCCTCTTGCAGGGCTGCTGTTACTGGGTCTGTGCTCAGAAAGCATGCTTGGCTTCAGGAGCAATCTTTGCCTGATCATGTTAAAGCTAAATTGTTGGATGCTCCCTTAAATCGGGACTGCCAGTTTGGCAACAAGGCTGAGGAAGTTCTTAAAAAGATGGAAGATAAAGCTAAATGTATGCAAACTGTTAAATATTTCTTAAGTTCAGCCTCCTAGATTTAGTAGGCACTGGCCCTCTAAAAATTGGTCCTTTCCAGCCCCTTCCAGGTCTTCTCAAGCCAAACCCAGACACAGCAGAAACTCCAGGATGTTATGTAGTCCTATCTTGTCTACATTCTTACCTGTGGGTTCGGAGCTGAATATCTGCTCCGACTCTGCCGATTAAGTCTTTCATTGGCTGGGCTAAGCAGGTATCCCATGGTGCACTGCTCCATATCCCAGATCTCGTTTGCCGCTCGTGTAGCTCGGACGTGGCCAAGTACCATCTTTTTTCTTGTCTTAAGAAAAGATGTTAAGTTGTATCTCGCCTTCATTCTTGCTGGATGGGTTCGGAGCCGATCCTCTGCTCCGACTTTGCCTATACTAAAGCTCGAGAGCTAATTTTACCGGCTCGAGGCAACCCTATATCCCATGATGCTAGGCGCTAACTACCCAGATCTCGTTTGCCACTTTCGCTAGCGGGGTGCTTTTTTTACCGGCTCCACAGGTCAGTAAAAAATTTTCAAATTTTTCTACTCCTTTATTAGGATTTTTCCCTTTTATTTTAAAATAGACTAGTACCTTAGTATAACACTTCTGTTGGGTTCCCATTTTTGTTAATCCCTAAGCCCAAAAGTTATATCCTCCCCTGTTAAGGTTTGGCCTTAGGCCCTTTCCGTTTTTTCCCATTCCCTTTTTTGGGGCAGTTAGGTGTGTGTTTGGGTTTGTTAACCTTTAAATGTTAAGATGTCCTTCAAGGATGCATCTGCAGTCCTAACAAATGGGTTGTCCTGTCGTCAGGCAGCCCTTCGGTCGGCCGGATTCCAAAGTCTGGGTCTGGCCTCGGCTGGTGTCGCACTTCACCCGACGTCATCTCTGCTGGTCTTCGGGTATAAAGGCATCAGCCGGCGCCATTTTCCTCAGTCTTTCTTGCGTGGCGCCGAAGCAGAAGCTGTTCACAAGTGCGGTCGGTCAGATCCAGAGATTACTACTACGAATACTACTTGAAGACTTCTAAAGCTAAGTACCCGTTGGGGACTCTTTCTTGCCTCAGCCGATGTCAGAAAAAGTGAATAACTGTTTAACTTGTGGGAAACAAATACCTCATAAAGATTTCCACTCTTACTGCTTACCTTGTTTAGGCCCAGACCACGGCGTAGCAGCTTGTTTAGCCTGTGCTTCCTTCAACCCGGCGAATGCTTAGGCGTCGGTCGGAGTTTGCTGAACAGTTTTTCGCTCAGATTTTGCGTACATTATGCGTCGGATCCTCCGACTACCAATTGTTAAGCGCAATGAAAAGGACCGACACTCGCGGTCCGCGGTTTCGGCCGAAACCACGGTTAAGCAAACCGCGAGTGTCTCGGTTTCGGCCGAAACCAAGCAAACGGTTCAATCTTCAGCCGAATCCATGACTACTACCGAGGCTCCTTCTACCCTAGATCTCATCTCTTTAATAAGGGGATCCCAATCTCACCCAGACAGGGCCTCTCAACCTCCAGAAAAGAGACCTAGAGCAGAGCCCCCTGAGCCAGTGTCCTCAGATTACTCTTCTGATGATTCAGACAATACAGACCATCCAGAGGCTCCTCTTTCTACTTATGAAGATTCTGATGCTGAAGAATCTATTCCTTCTGCCTCTCCACCAGAGGAATTTTCCTTTGGGGAAACCTTACATGCCATGAGAGAGCAATTCCAATGGCAGGGCAGAACAGGGCCAGGGATTTTACTCCAGACTCTTCCTAGTACCAAGAAAAGAGAAAAGTTGGAGACCTATTCTCGACCTGTCCGCTTTAAACACATTCATCATTGTTCCAAAATTCAAAATGCTGACCCTACAGCAACATCTTCCCATGCTGGGCAAGGAGTATTGGCTGGTAACTCTAGATCTCAAGGAGGCATACCTGCACGTCCCCATACGACCAATTTGCAGAAGATACCTCAGATTTCTTGCAGGATCAGAGCATTATCAATTCTCAGCATTGCCCTTTGGCTTATCTACTGCGCCCAGAGTGTTCACGAAATGCCTGGCATCAGTAATAGCTCATTGCAGGCTTCAGGGAATCCAAATTTATCCATACCTGGACGACTGCCTGATACAAGCGGACAACAAAAGCAAGCTGACACAAGACTTACAAAGAGTCATTTGCTTACTACAAGCCCTGGGATACACAGTCAATTTAAAAAAGTCAAGACTGATTCCATCCCAAACAAGAACATTCTTGGGTGCAGAATTGGACACAGTAAAACAGATGGCATTCCTAACTGCAGAAAAACAAGAACAACTTCCTCTCTACTTCCTGGCATTAACAAAGCAGAACAAGTTAACAGCAAGAAAAGTACTGCAGGCCTTGGGCTTCATGGCTTCCTGCATAATCTTGGTCCCCCATGCCAGACTACATATGAGAAAGCTACAGTGGTACCTAAAGAATTTATGGTCTCAACACAAACACAGCTTAGAAACCGAAATACCACTAATCCCATGCCTGAAAGAAGAGTTCCTATGGTGGGCTCAGGCATGCCAGTCAAACCCAGGTTTGTCTTTCCGCAACATTCAAACAAACCAAACCATCACAACGGACGCCTCAGACCTCGGATGGGGGGCCCACATGCTGGACAAGTGCATTCAAGGCTTATGGACTCCAGATCAGCTGCACCTGCACATAAATCAAAAAGAAATGTTGGCAGTAAAACTAGCAATCCAGAATTTCAGACCATTCCTCAAAGAAGGCCAATTGATGATGACAGACAACACCACAGTCATGTGGTACATCAACAAACAGGGAGGCACTCATTCATATCCCCTATGTCGAATGGCTCTGGACCTATGGAATATGGCTCTGGGCTACAACATTCAGTTACAGGCAATTTTTGTACCGGGAAAAGAAAACATCCTAGCAGACATATTAAGCAGGACTACCTCGGATGCTCACGAATGGATGCTACACCCGGGCATCTTCAAGGCCATCACAAAGAAATGGGGAATGCCACAAGTAGACCTATTCGCATCCCCACTCAATCACCAGCTCAAGAAATTCTGCACAAGGACATACCACCCACTTGCTTGGAAGGTGGACTCTCTATCCTTCAATTGGAAAGGCCTAACAGCATATGCATTTCCACCTCTTCCTTTGATGCACAAGGTACTACTGAAAATCAAAGAGGAACGTCCAAGGATAATACTGATAGCTCCAAATTGGCCAAGACAACATTGGTATCCATTGCTGAGGAGCATGTCTCAGGGAGAAACATGGACACTGCCCTGATTCCTTTGATGTTAACTCAGAGCAACTACAACATCCTGCATCCCAACCTGAAAACTCTACAACTGACTGCCTGGAGCATTACATAAGAGCAACTAACCCGGAATTATCCCAAAGGGTTAAAGACATAATCCTTGAGGCCCGCAGACCTTCAACAAGAAGGAACTATGCAGGAAAATGGAAAAGGTTTGTCATTTGGAGTTCTGAAAGAGGGAAAGATGTGTCAAAGGTAGACATTGCCAACATCCTGGAGTACTTGGCAGAGCTTCTTCAAACAGGCCTGTCCTACTCCTCCGTCAAGATACATGCATCAGCTATTTCTGCAGAATACAGTTTCGATCCCCCTGTCTTCTCACATCCTCTACTCAGGCAGTTCCTGAGAGGAATTAAGAATGTAAAACCTCCTAGGAAACCACCATTACCAGCATGGGACTTGAACTTTGTGCTAGAAAAATTGACACTCCCTCCATTCGAACCAGCAGCAACAGCAGATCTTCAACACCTATCCTGGAAAACTGCTTTCCTACTGGCAATTACTTCAGCAAGAAGGGTTTCGGAACTATAGGCTTTAATGGCAGTACAACCCTTCCTAATCTTCCATCAAGACAGAGTGTCCATGAGAACTAATCCTACATTTATGCCTAAGGTGGTATCCAGAGTGTCCCTAAACCAGGCAATCCACCTACCTACCTTCTTTCCCAACCCACAGAACAGGGGGGAAAGACTGCTGCATACCTTGGATGTACATAGACAGTTGCGCTACTACCTGGACAGAACAAAGGGAAATAGAAAAACTGACCAGCTGCTAGTAGCTTATGCAACAGGAAGGGAAGGAAAAGCAATTTCCAAACGGACAATCTCCAAGTGGATAGGAAATTGCATAAGATTCTGTTACTCCTACCATGGAAAGCAAATTCCACAGAACATAAGGCCTCATTCTACAAGGGCTACAGCCACTACCACAGCTTTCTTACGAGGAGTGGCTACCAAGGACATTGAGGCGGCTACTTGGACCTCCGTGCATACATTTGCCAAGCATTATAACTTATTTCTATACTCTAGATCCCGAGCAGGGTTTGCCACTGCTGTTTTGCAAGGGATCCTAACTACACCATAATTATTCTTCCTCCTCCCCTAGTTTGGCTATGGTATTCTACCCATTTGTTAGGACTGCAGATGCATCCTTGAAGGACATAGTACAGTTTTGTACCTACCATAAATGCAGATGTCCGAACAGAATAGCATCTGCAGTCAGGATTACCCACCCACCTTCCCCTCTGTGGTACTCCTAGGGTATTTACCCACCTAATAGCTAGCTGGGGGGGGATCTCTTATGGTGTATTTGTTTGTATATATGTACATACATGTTTATTTTTTGTGTTTGCCTTCTATTTTTTGGGAAACATTGGCATTTACCCAAAAAATTTAGCTATCAGAGGGCAACTGGCATCTGGGGCAAGAAACACTGAGGAAAATGGCGTCGGCTGATGCCTTTATACCCGAAGACCAGCAGAGATGACGTCGGGTGAAGTGCGACACCAGCCGAGGCCAGACCCAGACTTTGGAATCCGGCCGACCGAAGGGCTGCCTGACGACAGGACAACCCATTTGTTAGGACTGCAGATGCTATCCTGTTCGGACATCTACATTTATGGTAGGTACAAAACTGTACTTTGTCAATCTCTCCTTCATTCTTGCTGGATGATCGGCTCCGACTCTGCCAATACTAAAGCTCGAGAGCTATTTTTACCGGCTCGTGGCTCCCCTATATCCCACAATGCTAGGCGGTAAATATCCAGATCTCATTTGCCGCTTTAGCTGCGAGGTGCTTGTTTCTACCAGCTCTGCAGGTTAGTGACCTTTTATAGTTGTCAAACTCTAAAATCCCCTTATTTTCTTTAGTATAGTTTCTCAAAATAGTCTTTTAGTTATTTATCCCTAGTTTCATTCAGGTTCCCCTAATTGTTTTTCCCATTTATCCCCTGTTAATTTCCTTAGGCCTTCGGGCCCTCCTCACTTCTCCCCTCACTCATACTTTATTGTATGAGTGATTGGGTTAGTTTTCCCTTTCTTTAAAGGTGTGTCTGTGTGTGTGTCTGTGTTTTACAGCCACTTTAGGATGTCTAAAGACTCCAAGGTCTCAGGCTTCAAGAAGTGTGACTCGTGCTGTCAGAAAATGTCTCTGACAGACGGTCACACTTCTTGTGTATATTGCCTGGGACCTTTGCACCTGCAGGACTCTTGCTCTGTCTGCCACGCTTTCAGTCCAAAAGTCCTGCAGGAACGCAAAAATAAACTGATACTTCGAGGCTTATTAAAGCCTGAAGGCTCCCTGACCCAGACCACGTCAGGAAAACCTTCTAAGCCTTCCAAGGCGTCTGCTCCAGCTTCAGAGCCGTCCGCTGGTGGCTCTAAGGCTGCTTTGACATCAACTCTGTCTGGAGCCGATGTTTTGAAGATTAAAACTGTTACCTCGGCTCCGGCTGGAGCCGAGAGGACTGACACTCGGACTGCTCCGATAGCTTTGTCGGAGCCATCTACTAGGAAGAGGTCGAGATCCCCATCCATTGGCTCTATCCACTCGGCCCCGGGATCTCCACTCTTATCAGAGAGTAGCCATAGGTCCCACTCCTCTCGGTCCTCCAGACTGTCCGACCACGACTTAGAGGGTGGTGAGCAGACTTCTCAAGTCCCAGGCACTGGCCCAAATACTGCATAGCCCAACCCAACAGTCAGTGGCTATACCCATCCCTTCCTCAGTTCCTCCTCCGATTCCCATGAGTTCGGAGCCGGAGCTTCTGGGAGCCGTGACTCTTGGTGCATCGGAGCCGATACTTCCACTTTCGGCTCCGAGGGGGCGAGTGGCATTGGACCCTTGTCCGAGCCCGTTCTCCCTCTCGGAGCTTCGGCGCTGGTGACCTCGGCCCCGACATCGGAGCCGTCCCTTTCTGTGCCGAGAGGAGTCCTCGTCTCTTCGGAGCGGGGATCTTCGGCCCCGCCTGATCGGGGTGCCTTCGAGGTCATGCGGAGCGTGCTAGACCCGGTGTCTGCTCCACGGTTGGCTCCCTCAGCTCCTCCCTCTACAGTGCCTGTGATGGTCTCTACCCACCCTCTCGTCTAAGACCGTAGAGAGCCAACGTCTCAAGTTTCCCCACTGGGAATATCCTCCTCTTCCGAGGCTTCTCTTGATCCTTCAGGGGAACCACCTCGGAAGAAACAATGCAAGAGGAAGCATATTGACTCCCCCGAGTCTATCCCCTCGGATACCGACTTGGATGAGTCGGAAGGGTCCCACGGTCCTCCTCTGAGGATGTCTTCTTTTCAGACATCCTTGAGATCCTTAGACTTAGGGGGAACTGGTCCACCCTTAACCCTTCAGAGGACGAGTCGGTCTACCTTGAGGCTTTTGGCTCTCGCCCTTCACCTCCTGGGTATCTCCTCAGTTTGACCCCCTCATGGATGTGGTGGCAAGGAAGGCGTGGACAGCCCCTGATATGGTGGAGCCTACCCTACGAAGACCGTCCAATTTTATTACAGCTCCTAAGGACAAAGAATTCTTATCCAAGGGTGTCTCTGTTGATGCTGTGGTGGTGGCCGCAGCCACCAAGAAGGAATTAGCCGATCCTTCGGTACCTATCCATCCTCCTAATAAGGAATCTAGGACTATGGGATAGGTACGGTAAGCGGATGATGTTCTTCATCTCACATTGCTGCAGTCCTTGCATATGGGTAGTCCGCTGTCCTCGGTCGGCCCGAATATCAAAGTATTAGGCTGACGTCGGTCAAGGCGCTTAAGACTGACATCAGGACGTCAGGGTAAAAATGCGCATGACCGACGTCATATCCTCAGTCTTTTTTGCCGCATGGTCCGATGCAGAAGCAGCGTTGCAAGTGCCGTTCGGCGTTCTGAAATTTTTCGAATTCGGAGTTTCAGACAGAGTCAAAGTTGGCTAAGTACCCCGTTGGGGAATATTTTGTTTTTCTTGCCTCAGTGGTTTACGGATGTCAGAAAAAGTGAATAACTGTATTTCTTGTGGGAAGCAGATACCGCATAGGGATTATCATACTTTGTGTATTCCTTGTTTTGGGGCCTGAGCACGACGTTGTTGGGTGTCGCTTTTGTGCTAGGTTCAATAAGCGCACTATTGAAGGTTAGATTGTGCTAGGTTGGTCTTGAAGCGGTGCAATTATAATATGCCGTCGGATTCTCCGGCGCTTCTTCAAGAAGCGCAAAGACAAAGCAGCTAAACCCAGGCAAGAAGAGTCATCCGTACCGGACGCCGGTTCTTTAGAGGCGTCAGTGGAACCGGTGGTTCCGCCGGAGGTTTCTCTGGAGTCCCAGGGGGAGACTTTGATTTTGCAGGATGTGGCCTCTCAGGAGGCAGGTCAGGCTGAAGGGGCTTCTCAGGTTACTGTACTCCCCTCCCTTCCTAGGGTGGTTAGGCCCTCTCCTTCGGTTTCCAAGGCTTCTCCCAGAGGCAGGCCAGGTTTAGCTTCTGTTGGTGTCACTCCTAGTTCAACAGGATCTGTGCCCAAGAAGCACATGCTTAAAATGGCAGAAGATTTAATTACTTTGATTAGAGGTTCTTTGCCCCCTCCTGATAAAAGGCCTAGGGTGGAACCAGAGTTGGGGAGTTTTGAGCAGGCTTCGGATGTTTCAGAGTCTTCGGCTGAAGACTTGCAGGAGTATTCTCCTTATTCTGATTCTGAGGCAGATGATTCGACTCCTTCTGCTTCTCCTCCAGAGGATTTTTCTTTTTCAGAGACTCTTCATTCCATGAGGGAACATTTTAAGTGGGAAGGTCAGGACTTCTCTGATTCCAGGAAAAGGCTTAGGGAATTTTTGCTTTTACCCCAGCATAGGCCCTTGGCTATACCTCCTGTTCTGGATGTTGTGGAAGATGTGTTTGCAGAGGCTTCACTTAATCCTGATTCTTTGCCTCCTGCTCCTGTTAAACCCGGATAGGTATTACAGGGTGCCTGAGGCTCATAAATATCTTTATAAGAGTCCTAGGGCGGACCCAGAAACTGTTAGTCAGGGACCTAAGGGTGTCAAGGCCTCTGTTGTAAAAAATCCGGTTCCTCCAGATAAAGAGGCCAGAGCTTTGGATAGATGGGGAAAGAAAGTCTATACTTCTTCCACCTTAGCTATGAGGGCTTTGAATTGCCAGTTTCACATGTTGAAATATCAAAACTATCTTCTTTCTCAATTGCAGTCTAAGGTAGATGCTCTGGCGGAAGGCATTGAGTGTAAAGAATTACAAGATTTGGTGCATGTCTCTGAACAGGTGGGTAAGCATTCTTTACAATGTGGTTTTGATGCTGTACAGGCCTCGTCTAGGGTGGCTGCCACTGGTTCAGTCCTTCACAGGCACGCCTGGCTGAGGGATCAGAATTTATCTGACCATGTTAAGACAAGGATTTTGGATGCTCCTTTACAATCTGATGTGTTGTTTGGTTCACCTGTGGAGTCAGTCTTGAAGAAAATGGAAGACAAGGCTAAGTCTATGCAGGCTGTTAAAGATTTTTTGCAAGTTCAGCCTCCAGTTTAGTAGGAATTGGCCTGCTAAGGGGTGGACGTATCCTTCTTATGATTCTCAGTCTAGGGGTAGATCTAGACGTGGTAGGGGCAGAGCTCAGAGTTCCTTCAGACCTAGAACGGGAGTTCACCTGCACAGTCTTGGTGAGGGCAGGGGCCAGTCCTTTCGTAAACAGGCCCAATGACCTACCTTTTCAGCTGCCAGATCCTTCTTGCCTGGCAGCACCTTTGGGAGGAAGGTTGGCACTCTTCAGGGAAAATTGGAGTTTGATTACTCAAGACAGATGGGTATTGGATATCATACACCAAGGTTACAAGTTTTATTTCCATACCTTGCCTCCTTTCAAAGGCATGCCAGACGTTCCTCCTCAGCAAAGACTAGAGGCTCACAAACAAATTTCTCTGCTACTTCAAATAGGGGCCATACAACCGGTCCCTCTATCAGAAGTGGGCCTAGGATTTTATTCTCGCCTGTTCCTAGTACCAAAGAAGGGGAACACGTGGAGACCAATTTTGGATTTATCTATCCTCAACACTTATCTGGACATTCCCAAGTTCAAAATGTTGACGTTACAACAGCTTTTACCTCTGCTGGGCAAAGATCACTGGATGGTGACTCTGGATCTCAAGGAGGCTTACCTTCATATTCCTATCAGGCTCAGTTGCAGGAAGTATCTGCATTTTCGGGCTGGGAATTCTCATTATCAGTTCTCTGCATTGCCCTTTGGCTTATCTACTGCGCCCAGAGTGTTCACGAAAGTTCTGGCTCCAGTGATAGCTTTCTTCAGGCTAAGAGGAATACAGATCTATCCTTATTTGGACGATTGCCTGATTCTGGCCCAAGAAAGGGACGAACTTCTTCATCATTTACAGTATGTGATAGCAGTGCTAAGATGCCTGGGGTATTCTGTGAACGAAATAAAGTCCAGTCTAGTACCCTCTCAGGACATGTGCTTTCTGGGTGTGAGACTGAATACAGCATCCCAGATGGCCTTTTTGACCCCGGACAAACAAAAGAATCTTTCTCTACTTCCATCAATTGTCTCATCAGTCCAGGCTGACTGCAAGGACAGTCCTTCAAGCCTTGGGGTTCATGGCATCTTGTATTCTGGTGCTTCCCAATGCCAAACTGCATATGAGGAAGCTACAATGGTATCTCAAAAATGTATGGACACAGCACTGCCAAGATATGGACACTGTCATTCAGATAATACCTTGCATTCAAAAGGAGTTTTTGTGGTGGGCTCAGGAATGTCTCCTAAACAAGGGACTCTCTGTGACCCGACCAGAGGCGAGTCAGATTCTAACGACAGATGCCTCAGACAAAGCTTGGGGAGCTCATCTAAATGGAAAGTGGGTACAAGACACGTGGCCTGCCAGACTTCAACATCTACATATCAATTTGAAGGAGATGTTAGCAGTCCAATTTGCATTAATAGCTTTCAAGGATTTACTTCTTCCAGGGCAGGTGTTGATTCTAACAGACAACACAACTGTCATGTGGTACATCAACAAGCAAGGGGAACGATTCTTATCCTCTATGCAGACAAGCAATGATTTTGTGGGAGACTGCTCTCAGTTTACAGCTGAATCTTCAGGCAAGGTTTCTGCCGGGAGCACAGAACTCCTTAGCAGATGTGTTGAGCAGACAAATTATGGATCCCCACGAGTGGAAATTGGATCCTCATGTATTTCAGAAATTGACAATGTTATGGGGAACTCCAGACCTAGATCTGTTCGCTTCTCCACTAAATTACCAGCTGCCACAGTTTTGCACAAAAAGGTTTCATCCCACAGCTTGGAAAGTGGATGCTCTTTCATTCAACTGGAGCAATCTTCATGTGTATGCCTTTCCACCTCTGCCTCTCCTCCCAAAGGTACTCCTGAAGGTCAGACAGGACAAGCCAAAGATGATTTTAATAGCTCCAGATTGGCCTCGACAGCACTGGTACCCATTACTGAGAAGTCTGGCACGGAGCCTCCATGGCCTTTGCCTTCGATTCCACACCTGCTGTCTCAGGAGAACAGTCATTTACTCAATGTCAAACTTCACTCTCTACATCTAACAGCCTGGCATATTCTCTTTTAAACCCTGGAGGGTCTCTGCTTCCACAGCAAGTTTTGAATGTTATTTTGGAGGCCAGAAGGCCTAGTACAAGGAAAGTGTACGCAGATAAATGGAAGAGATTTTTATTTTGGAGTACAGCAAAGGAATTGGATGTTTCTAAGCCTAATTTAAGTGTGGCTCTTCAATATCTTACTGAGTTACTGGACAAAGGTTTGTCCTTCTCTTCTATTAAGGTTCATGCTGCAGCAATTTCTGCTCACTATGACTGTGACCCACCATTGTTTTCTCATCCTTTGTTTAAGCAATTCCTTAGAGGGGCAAAGAATATAAGACCCTCACGTAGAGCTCCTACTCCTGCTTGGGATCTCAATTTTGTGTTGGAGAAACTCACTCTACAACCTTTTGAGCCTGCAGCTACTGCCGAGTTGAAATATTTATCATGGAAGACTGCTTTTGTTGGCCATTACCTCTGCGAGAAGGGTTTCTGAATTACAGGCCCTTATGGCAGTTGAGCCTTTCTTAATTTTCCATAAGGATAGGGTATCTTTGCGTACTAATCCTTCCTTTATGCCTAAAGTGGTTTCTAGTGTGGCTTTAAACCAAACTATTCATTTGCCTACTTTTTATGCAAACCCCCAAAATAAAGGGGAAAAGATTTTGCACACTTTGGATATACACAGGCAGTTGCGATATTATTTGAGCAGAACTAAAGGGTTCAGGCAGTCTCAGCAGTTATTTGTTTCATTTGCTTTGGGTTCTCAGGGCAAGCCTGTGTCAAAACAAACTATTTCTAAGTGGATTGCTTTTTGTATTGCTTTCTGTTATTCCCATCATGGTAAGGAGATTCCAGCTGGGATTAGGCCTCATTCCACTAGGGCCACTGCCACTTCTACAGCTTTTTTAAGGGGGGTGGCAACTAAAGATATTTTGGAGGCAGCTACTTTGGAGTTCAGTGCATACTTTCTCTAAGCATTACCACCTTCCACTTTACTCTAAATCTAGGGCTGGTTTTGCCACTGCAATTTTACAGGGCATTTTGGCAGCTCCTAATGCTTTATAGTTTTGCCATCCTCCCTTACCTCTGCTTTGGGATTCTACCCATATGTAAGGACTGCAGCAATGTGAGATGAAGAACATAGTACAGTTTTGTACCTACCATAAATGTAGATGTTCAAGGATCCACATTGCTGCAGTCCAATTTACCCTCCCTCCTTCCCCTCTGTAGTTAGAGGCGGTTGTGTGGTTTGGGTTGTGAATATTGTGGATATTGTATATATTGTACATATGATTAGTGCAAGGGTGGTTGGTTGTTTTTTGCTGTCTTTTGGTTTTGACCTTTCCTTTTAGGGTCTTCTGACATCTGGGGCAAGAAAAGACTGAGGATATGACGTCGGTCATGCACATTTGTACCCTGACGTTTTGATGTCAGTCTTAAGCGCCTTGACCGACGTCAGCCTAATACTTTGATATTCGGGCCGACCGAGGACAGCGGACTACCCATATGTAAGGACTGCAGCAATGTGGATCTTCGAACATCTACATTTATGGTAGGTACAAAACTGTACTTTCTCCTCAGCGACCTTTGCTATGCGTTCGCTGAACTACTTGTCACTTCACCCGTCTTCAGAGAGATATGCTCAAGGAAATGGGTGATGCTTTACAGGATCCAACAACTGAGGGGGTTTCGAGACAAAATGAACTCCCAGTTGGCAACCCTGAATTCAATCGTCAACTCCTCCATGCGGCTTATTTCCTATGCGGCCGATGGTGCGAGAAGGGCCGCTGGCACAGGTGTAGCTTTGTGACGTCATGCCTGGATGCGACTTTGTAACTTTGCGGACCCTTTCAAGGCGTCCTTCACCAATTCCCCTTTTGATGGTTCAGTGTTGTTTGGACCTCAGGTGAAGGACACGTTGACTAGGTGCGAACAGGATGGTAAGACTCTCTCTGCCGTGGGAGTCCGTTTTTCTACCCCTTCTAGACCATATCCCAAGGGTCAGAAGGGGGGGGGGATGTGGTTCCGCAAATCACAGGGAGTCTCGCCTGATGCACAGAGTCGGTTCCCCTCTAGAGGCAGAGGGGGGAACAGCAATAGATGCCGCTCTAGGGGCAGGGGGGGTTCGCAAAATCAAGGTAGCAGAGAGTCTCTCTCTGACAAACCTTTTCAGCATCCCTGAGGAGCTGCCCGACTGTCCACCTTCGGAGGCAATTGGGGGAAGATTATCACTGTATCCAGAAGCCTGGCTTTCTCTCACTCAAGACAAATGGGTATAGTCGATTTTATATCCGAGGGTTACAAAATTCCCTTTGTCCACATCCCATCTCAACCAAAGTGACCCCTTCCAGACGTTCCACCCGGTCTAAGGGAACAAGCAGCACTAGAAATATCAAAGCTGCTGTCAAAAAGAGGTATCCAGCTAGTCCCGGCAGACAAGCAAGGATCCGGAATCTACTCCAAATTCTTTTTGGTTCCAAAAAAGACAGGGGACTGGAGACCGATATTGGATCTCAGCAGACTAAACAAGTCTGTAAACAAAACAAAATTCCGGATGGTCACGCTTTGGTCCATTCTACCCTTCTTGGGTCAGGACAATTGGATGTGCTCAATAGACCTTCAGGATGCATACTATCATATCAAGATGCACAGACGCTCCAGAAGGTTCCTCCGCTTCCGGCTGGGAGCCAGTCACTATCAGTTCAGGGCCCTGCCCTTTGGTCTCACTACAGCCCCCCCCGAGTGTTCAAATGTATGGCAGTGGTCACAGCTCATCTGAGACTACAAGGATTCCAGGTGTTTCCATATTTAGATGACTGGCTCCTTACCGCTGCCACCAGGCTTCAACTTCTCATATCCAGAGACTACACCATTCATACTTGTCAAGCTCTAGGCATTTCCATAAATTTCGAAAAATCTGCCTTGTTGCCTTGTCAGGCTATTACCTTTATAGGCGCCACCTTAGACGCAATTCATCTTTCCGCGAAGCTAACGGAGCAAAGAGTATCAGATATCCGCAAACATGTTCACATTCTTCTTCAGTGCAACAGGATCAAAGCCAGGTTTGTCTTGAAGGTTTTAGGTCTCATGGCAGCTGCCATTACACTTATTCCCCTAGCCCGCTTTCACATGCGGAGCTAATGTCCTTCAAGGATGCATCTGCAGTCCTAACAAATGGGTTGTCCTGCCTCAGGCAGCCCTTCAGTCGGCCGGATTCCAAAGTCTGGGTCTGGCCTCGGCTGATGTCGCACTTCACCCGACGTCATAGCTGCTGTTAACCGGGTATAAAGGCATCAGCCGATGCCATTTTCCCCAGTCTTTCTTGCCGCGTGGCGCCCGAAGCAGAAGCTGTTCGCAAGTGCCGGTCGGTCAGAACCAGAGATTGCTACTACCAAGACTTCTAAAAGCTAAGTACCCCGTTGGGGACTCTTTCTTGCCTCAGCCGATGTCAGAAAAAGTGAATAACTGTTTAACTTGTGGGAAACAAATACCTCATAAAGATTTCCATTCTTACTGCCTACCTTGTTTAGGCCCAGACCACGACGTAGCAGCTTGTCTAGCCTGTGCTTCCTTCAACCGACGGACACTTAGATGTCGGTCGGAGTTTGCAGAGGAGTTTTTAGGCTCCGCTTTTGCTTACAACATGCCGTCGGAGACTCCGACTTCACAATTAGCTAAAAAGCGCAAGGAAAAGGACCGACACTCGCGGTCAGTGGTTTTGTCCGAAACCGCGGTTAAGCCAACCGTGAGTGTCTCGGTTTCGGCCGAAACAGAGTCCCCGGTTCTTCCTTCGGCCGAAAGCATGCCTCCTACAACCGAGGCCTCATCCAGCATGGCTGAATCTGCTACTGAAATTCCACCTGCTCTTACAGGTTCTCAGGATTTATCGGATACTATCCCTTTAGCTATATCTACTCCTGCACGTGGTGCTGCTAGGCCCCCTGCATCCATGTCAATTAAGGCTTTTACCAGGGCTAAAGCAGCCAAATCAACAAAGACCGTGCCTGCTAAAACCCCCTCTCACAGGCCTAGCTCTAGTACTCAAATGCTTAGTCTAGCAGAGGATCTCATTTCTTTGATCAGGGGATCCCAGCCTCACCCTGACAGGGCCACTCACCCCTCCAGAGAAGAGGCCTAGAGCAGAGCCCCCTGAGCCAGTTTCTACAGATTACTCCTCTGATGATTCAGAAAATACAAACCCTCCAGAAGGCCCTTATTCTCCATATGAGGACTCTGATGCAGAAGACTCCATTCCTTCTGCCTCTCCTCCTGAGGAATTTTTTTTTGGGGAAACCTTGCATGCTATGAGAGAACAATTTCAATGGCAGGGCCAGGATTTTTCAGACTCTAGGAAAAGGCTTAGGACCTTTTTACATTTGCCACAGCATAGGCCTTTAGCCATTCCTCCAGTACTTACAGTTGTGGATGATGCATTTAATGATGCTTGTACTGCTCCTGACTCTCTTCCTCCGGCCCCTGCTAAGCCCGTCAGATACTACAGGTTCCGGACACACATTATCACTTGTATAAGGCTCCTATTGCAGATCCTGAAACTATTTCACAGGGCCCCAAAGCTGTAGCAGCTGCCTCTGCCAAAAACCCCCTCCCCTCTGAAAGGGAATCTAGGGCCTTAGAGAGATGGGGTAAAAAAGTTTATACTTCTGCTACTCTTTCGGCTAGGGCCTTAAACTGTCAATTCCACGTGATTCAGTATCAGGAATTTGTTAGATCAGTTAACTAAAAAACTGTCCTCACCTGAACCTTTAGACCGAAAAATCCCTTCAGGAATTGGTACATAACATTCAGCAGGTCAGTAATCATTCCTTAAAATGCGGCTATGATGCACTGGAGGCTTCCTTTAGATCAGCTATGACTGGTACAGTGATCAGAAGGCATGCATGGTTAAAAGAGCAGTCCTTACCAGACCATGTAAAGTCAAAGCTCCTAGATGCTCCCATGGAAAAACACAGTTTGTTTGGCTCCCCTGCACAGCAAGTGTTGAAGAAGGTGGAAGAGAAAGCAAAATCTGTCCAGACAGTCAAGGATTTCTTACAGGTCCAGCCTCCGAGGTTTAGTAGGAACTGGCCTTCCAAGAATTGGTCCTTTCCAGACACCACCAGAGCACAGAGGGGCAGGAATAGGCGCCCAAGAGGCAGAGGTCAATCCAGAGGTGCCTACAGGGGACGTCAGTGCCAGCCTAACAACCAGAGAAGTACTGCCACAGATCCAGCCACTACCACTTCCACAGGACAATCACAGTGACTTGGCTCTGAAACCACCTACCAGGGAACAACTAGAAGCACCCTTAGGCGGAAAGCTAGCCTTATTTTCAGTAAACTGGCATTACATTACAGGAGACAAATGGATTTTACAGACAATAGACAAAGGTTACAGGTTTCACTTCCATACTCTACCAAGGAAGAGAGGAATGCCAAATCTACCTCCAAATCAAAAGACAAACGCTCTAGAACAAATAGACCACTTACTAAGGATGAGAGCTATAGAAAAGGTACCGTCTATGGAACAAGGACAAGGATTTTACTCCAGACTTTTCCTGGTGCCAAGAAAGGAAAACGAATGGAGACCTATTCTCGACCTGTCCGCTCTGAACACATATCTCATTGTTCCAAAACTCAAGATGCTGACCCTACAGCAGCTTCTTCCCATGCTGGGCAAGGAGTCTTGGCTGGTAACTCTAGATCTCAAGGAGGCATACCTGCACGTCCCCATATGACCAAATTGCAGAAGATACCTCAGATTTCTTGCAGGATCAGAGCATTATCAATTCTCAGCATTGCCTTTTGGCTTATCTACTGCGCCCAGAGTATTCACGAAATGCCTGGCATCAGTAATTGCTCATTGCAGGCTTCAGGGAATTCAAATTTACCCATACCTGGACGACTGCCTGTTACAAGCGGACAACAAAAACAAATTAACAAAAGATTTGAGAAAGGTCATTCACCTATTGCAAGCCCTGGGATACACAGTCAACATAAAAGTCAAGGCTGATACCATCCCAAAGGATAACTTTCTTGAGTGCAGAACTGGACACATCAAACCAAATGGCATTCCTCACAGCAGAAAAGCAGAAGCACCTACCACTCTATTTCATGGCATTAACAACGCAGAACCAGCTTACAGCAAGGAAAGTCCTGCAAGCCCTGGGTTACATGGCATCCTGCATAATATTGATTCCACATGCCAGACTACATATGAGGAAGTTGCAATGGTACCTAAGGAATTTATGGTCTCAGCACAAGCACAGCCTAGAAACCCAAATTCCAATAATTCCATGCCTGAAGCAAGAATTCCGATGGTGGGCTCAGGCCTGTCAATTGAACAAAGGACTGCCTTTCCACAGCCCTCACCCAAGCCAGACTATCACCACGGACGCCTCAGACCTCGGTTGGGGGGCACACATACTGGACAAGTGCATACAAGGCTTATGGACTCAAGACCAGCTGAACCTACACATAAATCAAAAAGAGATGCTGGCAGTAAAACTGGCAATTCAGACATTCAGACCGTTTCTTCAACAGGGTCATTTGCTGATAAGGACAGACAGTTATGTGGTATATCAACAAACGGGGAGGCACACATTCATATCCTCTATGCCGGATGGCAATGGACCTCTGGAATGTGGCCCTGAACCTCAACATTCAGCTCCAGGCAATATTTGTGCCAGGAAAAGAAAATATACTAGCAGACATCTTAAGCAGAACTACCACGGATGCCCACGAATGGATGCTGCATCCAGACATCTTCAAATCCATTACAAGGAAATGGGGACTACCAGAAATAGACTTATTCGCATCCCCACACAACCACCAATTGAAAAAATTCTGCACAAGGACATACCACCCACTTGCTTGGAAGGTGGACTTACTATCTTTCAGTTGGGAAAACCTGACAGCATATGCATTCCAACCTCTTCCTTTGATGCACAAGGTGCTACTGAAGATCAAAGAAGATCACCCAAGGATCATCCTGATAGCTCCAGACTGGCCGAGGCAGCATTGGTACCCACTACTGGGGAGTATGTCTCGGGAACACGCATGGCCTCTACCCCTAGTTCCTTTACTGCTAACACAGAACAACTTCAAAATCCTGCATCCAAACTTGAAAACACTGCAGCTAGCTGCTTGGAACATTGCATAAGACAAAAGAACCCAGATTTATCTCAAAGGGTTAAAGACATTATCTTGGAGGCTCGCAGACCCTCAACAAGAAAAACTTATTCTGCAAAATGGAAAGGATATCTCATTTGGAGTGCAGCAAAAGGAGAAAATGTATCACTGGCAAATGGCCTGTCCTACTCCTCCATTAAGATTCATGCGTCAGCTATTTCAGCAGAATACAACATGGATCCTCCAGTCTTTTCTCATCCTCTACTCAGGCAGTTCCTGAGAGGAATTAAAAATGTAAAGCCACCAAGGAAGCCACCATTGCCTACATGGGACTTGAACTTTGTGTTAGAAAAGTTGACACTTCCCCCTTTTGAACCAGCAGCAACAGCAGAATTACAGTACTTATCTTGGAAAACTGCTTTCCTGCTTGCAATCACTTCAGCAAGAAGGGTTTCTGAATTACAGGCATTAATGGCAGTACAGCCCTTCTTTATCTTCCATCAGGATAGAGTGTCCATGAGAACTAATCCTACTTTTATGCCAAAGGTGGTCTCCAGGGTATCATTAAACCAAGCAATCCACCTACCTACATTCTTCCCCAACCCACAGAACAGGGGGGAAAGACTACTACATACCTTAGATGTGCATAGGCAATTGCGCTACTACCTGGACAGAACCAAGAACAATAGGAAAACTGACCAGCTTCTGGTAGCATATGCAACAGGAATGGAAGGAAAAGCAATTTCAAAACAGACAATCTCAAAATGGATAGGAAATTGCATTAGATTTTGTTACTCTTATCATGGAAAGACAACTCCAGAAAACATCAGACCTCACTCCACAAGGGCTACAGCCACTACTACAGCTTTCCTACGAGGAGTGGCTACCAAAGACATTTTAGAGGCTGCTACTTGGAGCTCCGTGCATACATTTGCCAAGCATTATAATCTACCTTTATACTCCAGATCCCGAGCAGGTTTTGCCACTGCTGTTTTGCAAGGGATCTTAACTACACCATAATCTTCTTAGTACCTCCTCCCCCAGTTTGGCTATGGTATTCTACCCATTTGTTAGGACTGCAGATGCATCCTTGAAGGACATAGTACAGTTTTGTACCTACCATAAATGTAGATGTCTGAGAGGTATGCATCTGCAGTCAGGATTACCCACCCTCCTTCCCCTCTGTGGTACTCCTAGGGTATTTGCCCATCTTGTAGCTAGCTGGGGGAATCTATTATGGTGTATTTGTTTGTATATATGTATATACATGTTTATTTTTATTTGCTCTCTGTTGTTTGGAAACATTTGCATTTATCCAAATTTAGCCTTCCTAGAGGGCAGCTGGCATCTGGGGCAAGAAACACTGAGGAAAATGGCATCGGCTGATGCCTTTATACCCGGTTAACAGCAGCTATGACGTCGGGTGAAGTGCGACATCAGCCGAGGCCAGACCCAGACTTTGGAATCCGGCCGACCGAAGGGCTGCCTGAGGCAGGCCAACCCATTTGTTAGGACTGCAGATGCATACCTCTCGGACATCTACATTTATGGTAGGTACAAAACTACTTTTTCTCAGTGGTCCTTCCAACAGCTCCCAATGTCTCAGTATTCTGCTGACCCAATCATGCAAGAAGCATCTTTCTTGGTGGATGACCTCCCCTCAAGTTCTTCAGGGCAGATCCTTCGTCCCCCCCCCCCGGTTGCCACGGTGACAACGGACGCCTCCCTGGTCGGGTGGGGGGGTGGGGGGGGCATTGTCAGGGCTGGACGGTCCAGGGCACATGGCAACCTTTCGAAAGCCATTTGCACATAAATGTCCTGGAGACGAGAGCAGTACTTTTAGCGTTGCAAGCCCTTCAGCACTCTCTTCCCACCGGGACTATTGCAATTCAGACAGACAATGTCTGTAGTATGGTACATCAGCAAACAGCGCAGAACCAAGTCTTATCCCTTATGTCGAGAGGCACTCTGATGTTGGCAGTGGACGATCTCATCTCAGCGGTTTCTGATAGCAACGCACATCCCCGGGAAGTCCAGCGTGATAGCGGACAAGTTGAGCAGGGGCATACTCATGCCACACGAGTGGTCTCTCAGTCAGTGCTGGAAGAAATTTTTCAGAGATGGGGCCGACCTTGCTGCGATCTTTTTGCTACTCCCCAAAACAGCAAGTGTCACGATTTCTTCACCCTCTTTCCCCTACCAGGTCAACCCGCCAGGGACGCTCTAGTCCATGATTGGCCCCGGGGACTTTTGTATGCCTTTCCCCCCTTTCAACTGATCTCTCAAGTAATTCAGAAAACTACCGCATTGAGACATGATCCTCATTGCCCCTTACTGGCCTCGTCAAATATGGTTTCCGTTCCTTCACCGGTTTCTGTTGGAGCAGCCTTGGCATCTGGATCCACTGCCAGATCTTTTGACCCATCAATCGGGTCAGCTGCACCACTCCCTCCTATCTCTCAACCTCACAGCTTGGTTGCTCCACTTCCTACCCTAGCCAGGCTTCCTTTAATTTCCCATTCGGTCCATAACATCCTTATAGCCTCCCACAAGTCTTCTACAAGAAGGATTTACAATAGCAAGTGGAAACGTTTTTCCTTCTGGGCAGCAACTAATAACATAGACCCTTTCACTGCACCTATCCAGTCTATACTAGACTTCCTGGCAGAACTTTTTCACTCAGGTTCTTCTTCGTCTACTATTAAGAGTACAATTGGCGGCTATATCTAATTTCCATGTAGGCTTTTCAGACTCCAGCATCATGTCTCATAAACTTTGCAAAGCCTTTCTAAAAGGTATCTTTTTGCTCAAGCCCCCAATTAGAGACCCCCCACCTCAGTGGGACTTAAATTTGGTTCTAGCCTCTTTGATTCCCCCCCCCCCCTTCGAACCGGCCACTTCCTGCTCTCTGAAATTGCTTTCATGGAAAATCCTTTTTCTAGTAGCCATAACATCAGCTAGACTGGTATCTGAACTTCATGCTCTTTGCAGTCGTCCTCCATACTTGTTTTCCACAAAGACAGGGTGTCCCTTCGGACCAACCCTTCCTTTTTACCCAAGGTTTCTTCTGAGGCGAATCTGAATCAGACAATTGACATTCCAGTTTTCTTCCCTAATTATTCCAACAAGGCAGAACAAAAGTTACATTTCCTAGATGTTCATCGCTAGCTTCGTTCCTATTTGGATAGGACTAAACAGTTTAGGAAGTCTAACCAGCTATTCCTATCTTATGCAGAAGTGAAGATGGGCCTCCCAGTTTCCAAAGTGTCCCTTTCGAGATGGCTGGCCTCTGTAATTTCCTTCATTTATGAACTCCAACACCAAAAGCTACCATCACGACCTAGAGCTCATTCAACCAGGGCGTTAGCTACGTCAGTAGCCTTTCAAGACAGACTGCCCATAGATTCAATCTGTCAAGCAGCTACATGGGCTTCTCCTCATATCTCACATTATAAATTGGATATGGCCTCCAGAAACCGGGCTAACTTTGGTTCCACCGTACTCTAGTCTGTTCCGATGAGCCACCCAGGATAAGGGTGCTAGGGACGCGGTCCCATCCAGCCAGAATGAAGGCGAGATTGACAACTTAACATTGAGAAGTTATGTACCTACCATAACGTTCCATGTTAGTTGTCGTCTTCTCGCCTTCTTTCTTGTGTCCCAACCTCCATCCCCCTAGCCTGGACAGACCGAGAGGATCCTTGGGATCTTTTATCTTCCACAGCGTCAACCACCTCTGTTGCCCCTGATTGATAGTTCTACAGGTAGTTTCTATAGAGGTGGATTTCATTTTTCTCTGTCTCTAGGAGACCAGCACTGCTATACTTTTAGCTATCAAAC
This sequence comes from Protopterus annectens, assembly GCF_019279795.1. Taxonomy (NCBI): domain Eukaryota; kingdom Metazoa; phylum Chordata; order Ceratodontiformes; family Protopteridae; genus Protopterus; species Protopterus annectens. Next base: position 200,600,187 of record NC_056745.1, read on the forward strand.
GAGATCTGGGTATTTACCGCCTAGCATTGTGGGATATAGGGGAGCCTCGAGCCGGTAAAAATAGCTCTCGAGCTTTAGTATTGGCAGAGTCGGAGCCGAGGATCAGCTCCGAACCCATCCAGCAAGAAAGAAGGCGAGAAGAAGACAACTAACATGGAACGTTATGGTAGATACATAACTTCTCATTTTACTGTGTGTTTTAACTTTCCATGGAAAAATTTTTTCTTCTCTTGACAGCTTGATGTCTAAAGACATTAAAGTCTCAGGCTTCAAGAAGTGTGACTCGTGCTGTCAGAAAATGTCGCTGACAGACTGTCACACTTCTTGCATGTATTGCCTGGGACCCCTGCACCTGCAGGACTCTTGTTCTGTTTGTCATGCGTTCAGTCCAAGAGTCCTGCAGGAGCGCAGGAATAAGTTAATATTGAGGGGCTTATTAAAGCCCGAAGGTTCCCCGGCCAAGTCCTTGCCGGGGAAACCTTCGAAGCCATCCAAACCGTCTGCTCCGTGCTCCAAGCCTTCGGCTGGTGGCTCACATGCTGCGTCACGATCGGCTCCGGCTGGAGTCGATACGGTTATGTCGCAGTCTTCTGCATCGGCTCTGGCCGGAGCCGATGCCTCAAAGACTCTGTCTTCAGGGTCGGCTCCGGTCGGAGCTGACGTGTCTTTGGCTCCATCGGCACCTCTAGTTTCGGTGCCATCTTCCACCTGCAAAAAATCTAGGTCTCCGTCCCTGGAGTCCATTCACTCTGCTCCTAGATCGCCTTTGCTGTCGGAGCGGAGCCATTCCTCTCGGTCTTCCAGGCTTTCGGACCATGACCTCGAGAGGGTGGTTAGCAGACTCCTAAAGTCTCAGGCATTGGCCCAAATGCTTCATAGCCCGCAGGAGCGGCCTTAGGTCAACTGGTGCCCTAGGCAAAAGGGCTCCACGGCGCCCCCCACCACACTACCTGGTGCCCCCATCCTCGTCTGCCTACACCAAATAAATACTGGAAAAGCACCCCTGCTAGAGCGGCACCCTAGGCGGCCGCCTAGTTGGCCTATGCCTAAGGCCAGCTATGATAGCCCGTCTCAACAGACAGTGGCTTTACCCATTCCATCTTCGATTCCTCCTCCGACTCTGCCCCTGAGTTCGGAGCTGGAGCTCCTCGGAGCCGTGACCATCAAGACATCGGAGCCGATACCTCCCCCTTTGGCTCAGTCGTCTGCTCCGATCTCTTCCATGGTCCCATCCTTGGAGGGATCCGGGTGCTTGGACTTTTCTGGCTCGAGGCGAGTGGCATCGGACCCTTGTCCGACCCCGTTCTCCCTCTCGGAGCATCGGCGCTGCTGAGTTCGGCCCCGACATCGGCTTCGGAGCGGTCTCTCTCGGTGCCAGCTGGGGTTCCTATTTCTTCGGAGCAGGAGCCCTCTGTCCTGCCTGATGGGGCGCCTTTGAGGTCATGAGCGTACTGGCCCAAGTGCCTGCTCCACGGTCAGCTCCATCAGCTCCTCCCACTGTAGTGCCTGCTGCGGTCTCTACCCACTCTCTTATTCCTGACCGTAGAGATCCAACGCCTCAGGTTTCCCCATTGGGAATATCCTCCTCTTCCGAGGCTTCCCCTGATCCATCAGGTGAACCCCCTCGAAAGAGGACATGTAAGAGCAAGCATGTTGACTCCCCTGAGTCCAACATATCTGATACCGACTTGGATGAGTTGGAAGGGTCCCCACGGTCCCCCTCTGAGGATGTCTCCATTTCTGACATCCTTGAAATCCTCAAGCAGAGGGGGAACTGGTCTACCCTCAATCCTTCCGAGGACGAGTCTGTTTATCTGGAGGCATTTGGTTCTCGCCCTTCCACCTCCTGGGTGTCTCCGCCTTTTGACCCCCTCATGGAAGTGGTGGCACGGAAGGCGTGGACGGCCCCTGATACAATGGAACCCACCCCACGGAGGCCTTCCAAATTTATCACAGCCCCGTCAGATAAACAATTTTTAACTAAGGGTGTCCCAGTTGATGCCATGGTGGTGGCTGCAGCCACTAAGAAGGAACTGGCTGATCCTTCAGTGCCTATCCATCCTCCTAATAAGGAATCTAGAACTATGGATAGGTACGGCAAGCGGATGATGTTAATCGTGCATACAGCTGCAGTCATAACAGATGGGTTCTCCTGCCGTCAGGCGGGTCCTCGGTCGGCCGAATTCCAAAGTCTAGGTCCGGCGTCGGTTGTCATCGCTTCTTCCCTGACGTCAGTGCGACAGGGGTATAAAAGAACCAGCCAACGCCATTTTCTTCAGTCTTTCTTGCCGCGCGCGGTGCCCGAAGCAGAAGCAGTTGGCAAGTGCCGGTCGGCCAGCTCCTGAGATTATGAAAAATGTGGTACCAAAGTCGTCTTAAAAGCTAAGTACCCCGTTGGGGAAACTTTTTCTTGCTTCAGACCGATGTCAGACAAAGTTAATAATTGTATTTCTTGTGGGAAGCAAATACCGCATAAGGATTTCCATTCCCTCTGTATACCTTGTTTAGGCCCAGACCACGACGTCTCAGTCTGTCGCTTTTGTGCTACATTCAACAAACGCACTATTAAGCGTCGGGCGGAGTTCGCCCAGCATTATTTTTGGAAAGCATTTAACTATACTATGTCGTCGGATACTCCGACTCCGGTTTTGTCTAAAAAACCGCAAAGACAAGGACCGACACCACACCATAGCCGACTACACGTGGTCCGGTTCTCAGCGAGGCGCCTACGCAGCCCCTGATTACCGACGACACATCTTTGGCGGTGTCTCCTGTACCCGAGGTTGCAGGCTCCTCGGCCCACACCCTGACTACAGATACCGAAGCCACCCTTGGCGTTGAAACACAGAATGTGGACAGGTCCACCTCCACTCAAGGTGTCTTCAGACCTTCCTCTTCTTTCTCCATCAAGGCTTTCACCAAGTCTAAAGCTACCATGCACCCTAAGAGACCAGCTACACAGGGCCCAGCTCCAGGCCCCATGCCTAAGAAACAGATGCTTAAAATGGCTGAGGATTTAATTACTCTAATCAGAGGTTCTTGGCCACCTCTGGACAAAAGACCCAGAGTGAAGGAAGATTCCCCCTCTGATCAGGGCTACATTATTTCAGAGCACTCTGATTAACAGTCTTACTCCCCCTTTGAAGACTCTGATGCAGAGGAATCTATTCCTTCTGTCCCCCCCCCCCCCCCCCCCCTGAGGATTACTCATTTGGTGAAACTCTGCATACCTTAAGGGAACACTTCCACTGGGAAGGCCAGGATTATTCAGATTCCAAGAAAAGGCTCAGGGAATTTCTTTTGTTACCCCAGCACAGGCCTCTGGCTATACCTCCTGTCCTGGACATCCTAGATGATGTTTACTCGGAGGCCTGCCTTAACCCGGACTCTCTTCCTCCAGCTCCAGTTAAGCCTGACAGGTACTACAGGGTTCCTGACTAGCACCAATTTCTATACAAAAGCCATGCTGCTGACCTAGAAACCATCTCACAGGGGCCCAAGGGAGTTAAGGCCTCCATTGCCAAAAACCCATTTCCTTCCGAGAGAGATTCCAGATCCTTTAGAAAGGTGAGGGGAAAAGGTATATACCTCGGCTACCTTATCCATGAGGGCCTTAAGTTTCATATGCTAAAATACCAACAGTTTCTGTTATCTCAATTGAAAAGTAAAATGTCACAACCTGAACAACCAGACATGAAGGAGTTGCAGGATTTGATGCATAGTGCAGAACAAGTGGGTAAACATACCTTACAATGTGGTTTTGATGCTCTAGAGGCCTCATGTAGAGCTGCTGTTACAGGCTCAGTCATATGTAGGTATGCCTGGCTCAAGGAACAAGCCTTGCCTGATCATGTCAAAGCTAAATTACTAGACGCCCCTCTTTATTTTATTTATCATTTGTTGACCGGGAATGTCCGACTAGGTTCCACAGAGCCTGTTTTCAGCAGAGGCCCGGGGAGAAATGCTCGAGATGCATGTCTTTGGAATGTGGGAGGAAACCCACGCGAACACAGGGAGAACATGCAAACTCCACACAGAAGGCACCCCAGCCGAGAATCGAACTGGAGAACTTCTTGCTGTGAGGTGACAATGTTAACCACTGTGCCACTCTTCAAAAGGATGTACTATTTGGGGCAAATGCTGAGGAAGTATTACGGAAAATGGAGGAAAAGGCTAAATCAATGCAAACTGTGAAAGAATTTCTGCAGGTCCAACCCCCACGTTTTAGTAGAAATTGGCCTTCCAAAAACTGGTCCTTTCCTGCCACAGACAGACCCCAAAGAGGCAGATACAGGCGCCCGAGGGGCAGAGGACAAACACAAGGCTCGTACAGAGGCAGACAATGGCAAGCTCCTACACACAGAGGTGGTGAGGACAACTCGCAATCTTTCAGAAAGCAAAACCAATGACTTCCCCCTTTGCATGCCAACCAGGTCTCAAATGGCAGCCTCCTTAGGAGGAAAGCTGGCACTATTCTCAAAAAAATTGGCATATTGTCACAAAGGACAAATGGATCCTGAATATTATAAACAGAGGGTACAAATTCCATTTTCATACCCTTCCAAAAATGAAAGGCATGCCAAACCTGCCGCACAAAGGGCAGAGGCACAAAAGCAAATTTCAGGTCTTATAAACATGAAAGCTATTCAAGAGGTACCTACACACGAACAAGGTCAAGGTTTTTATTCCAGGCTATTTCTGGTGCCAAGGAAGGGAAAAGATTGGAGACCGATTTGGGATCTTTCCATCCTAAACACATTCCTACTCGTACCAAAATTCAAGATGCTCACTCTACAGCAACTTCTTTCCATGCTGGACAAGGAGTCTTGGCTGGTAACATTGGACCTCAAGGAGGCATACCTGCATGTCCCAATCAGACAAAATTGCAGAAGATACCTCAGATTTCTTGCAGGTTCAACCCATTATCAATTCTCTGCATTGCCCTTTGGTTTATCTACTGCGCCCAGAGTATTCACGAAATGCCTGGCATCAGTAATTGCGTACTGCAGACTTCAAGGTATACAAATATACCCTTATTTGGACAACTGCCTGATCCAAGCGGACAGCAAGCACATTCTTCTGAAACATCTGGCTTATGTAATAATGTTATTAAACTCTCTAGGATACACAGTCAACAAAGAGAAATCAAGACTAATACCCTCTCGGAAGATCATTTTCCTGGGTGCCAATTTGGACACACACACCCAGATGGCCTACCTCATGCCAGAGAAGCAGGGGCAACTAATTCAATATTTCAGAACACTGGCAAATTGCACCAGGCTGACTGCAAGGAAAATCCTGCAGGCTCTGGGATTCATGGCATCTTGCATCTTACTAATCCCATGTGCAAAGCTGCATATGAGAACTACAATGGTACCTAAAAAACATATGGTCTCAACACAGCCACAGTTTGGAAACAATAATACCATTAATTCCATGTCTGCAAAAGGAATTTCTGTGGTGGGCTCAAGCATGCCAAACAAACACAGGTCTTCCATTCAGCAAGCCTCAAGCAAATCAAGTCATCACAACAGACGCCTCGGACTACGCCTGGGGGGCGCACATGACAGACCGGTGCATTCAGGGCAAATGGACCCAAAAAGAAAAGCACCTTCACATCAATCAAAAAGAAATGCTAGCAGTGATAAATGCTATTATAGCTTTCAAGGACCTTCTACAACCAGGTCAGCTATTGATAAGAACAGACAACACCACAGTTATGTGGTACATAAACAAGCAGGGAGGAACACATTCTTATCCCCTATGCAGACTGGCCATGTCACTTTGGAACATGGCCATGGACTTACAAATGGAACTACAAGCACAGTACTTGCCAGGCAAGGAAAACACGCTGGCAGACAACCTAAGCAGGAATATGACAGATCCACACGAATGGAAGTTGCATCCAAAAGTTTTTACAGAAATAATCCAAGAATGGGGAAGGCCAGACATAGATCTCTTTGCCTCCCACAAAAATCAACTGACAAAATTCTGCTCGAGGATCTTCCATCCAAAGGCCTGGAGAGTGGACGCTCTCTTTCAGTTGGACATCAGTGACAGTTTATGCCTTCCCACCTCTTCCTCTGCTGCCCAAAGTCCTATTGAAGACCAGAGCAGACAGACCAAAGATGATCCTCATTGCTCCGGACTGGCCAAGGCAACACTGGTACCCACTCCTGAGGAGCCTGACTCATTCCCCACCATGGTCCCTGCCTCTAATGCGTCGTCTTCTGACTCAGCACAGCTTCAAAACTCTTCACAGTCAGCTGAAAACACTCAATCTAGCCACATGGAAGATTCCTTAGCATCGCAGCAGGCCCTGCTCTCCAAGGAGGTGCAGGATGTCATTTTGGGGGCCAGAAGGCCATCAACTAGAAAAGCTTACTCTGCAAAATGGAAACGTTTTTGTGTTTGGGATGAGAAAAAGGGCCAGTGCCCTGGAAAACTGAATTTACCTCCGATACTGCAATATTTGGCTGAACTGCTAAGCAGTGGACTTTCGTTCTCCTCCATCAAAATCCATGCCTCAGCCATTTCTGCAGAATACAACACTGATCCACCTTTATTCTCTCACCCTCTATTAAGACAGTTCCTCAGAGGGGCTAAGAATTTAAGACCTCCAAGAAAGCAACCAATACCTGCTTGGGATCTTAATTTCATTCTGGAAAAACTGACTCTGCCTCCTTTTGAGCCAGCTGCCTCATCAGATTTACAATATTTGTCCTGGAAAACAGCTTTCCTTCTGGCTATCACTTCAGCTCGTAGAGTTTCAGAACTACAGGCTCTTATGGATGTCCAGCCTTTTATCATCTTCCATCAGGACAGAGTTTCATTACGTGCCAACCCGTCCTTTATGCCTAAAGTGGTATCCAGGGTAGCTTTAAATCAGGCCATACATTTACCTACTTTTTATCCTAATCCTCAAAACAAAGGGGAGAGATTACTGCATTCCTTGGACATCCACAGACAACTGCATTATTATTTGGACAGAACAAAACCTTTCAGAAAATCAGAACAGCTTTTTGTGGCCTATGCGGTAGGAGCTCAAGGAAAGTCAATATCCAAACAGACAATCTCAAAATGGATAGCCCACTGCATACACTTTTGCTATTCCTTTCATGGCAAAACTGTACCTACAGGCATTAGAACTCATTCTACCAGAGCCACAGCCACCTCTGCAGCCTTCCTCAGAGGAGTTCCTACCAAGGATATTTTAGAAGCGGCCACTTGGGAGTTCTGTGCATACCTTCTCCAAGCACTACAACCTACCATTATACTCCAAATCTAGAGCAGGCTTTGCCACTGCAGTCTTGCAGGGCATTTTGGCTCCACCTAGTGCCTACCACCCCTTTCTTAGCTTTGGGATTCTACCCATCTGTTATGACTGCAGCTGTATGCACGATGAACATAGTACAATTTTGTACCTACCATAAATGTAGATGTTAGAGTGCTAATACAGCTGCAGTCCAGGTTTCCCTCCCTCCTTCCCCTCTAGGGGTCTTCTTTTATGGTGTATTTGCTTGCAACTACTGGTCTTTGATTATATTGCATTGCATTATTACATAATTTTATGTATTGCCTTCTTTCTGAGGGCACCTGACATCTAGGGCAAGAAAAACTGAAGAAAATGGCATTGGCTGGTTCTTTTATACCCCTGTCGCACGTCAGGGAAGAAGCGATGACAACCGACGCCGGACCTAGACTTTGGAATTCGGCCAACCAAGGACCCGCCTGACGGCAGGAGAACCCATCTGTTATGACTGCAGCTGTATTAGCACTCTAACATCTACATTTATGGTAGGTACAAAACTGTACTTTCTCTTCAGCGACCTTCGCCATGCGGTTGCTGAATTACTTGTGCCATTTCACCCGCCTTCAAAGAGACATTCTCATATAAATGGGTGATACCCTACAGGATCCAACAGCTGCGGGGTCTCAGGACAAAATCAACTCCCAGCCTGGAACCCTAAATTCCATTGTCAACTCCTCTATGTGGCTTACTTCCCATGCAGCCGATGGAGCGAGTAGAGGCACAGGCGTGGCTTGAAGGCGTCATGCCTGGATGCGGCTTTGCAACTTCGCAGACCCCTTCAAGGCGTCCTTCACTAACTCCCCCTTTGATGGTTCGGCGTTGTTTGGACCGCAAGTGAAGGATACTTTGACCAGATGTGAACAAGATGGCAAGACGCTCTCTGCCGTGGGAGTCCGTTTTTCAACCCCGTCTAGACCATATCTTAAGGGTCAGAAGGGTGGAAAAATGTGGTTCCGCAAATCACAGGGAGTCACGCCTGACGCAAGAGGTCAGTTCACCCTGAGAGGCGGGGGGGGGGCAACAACAGACACCGCCCTAGAGGCAGAGGAGGTCCGCAGAATCAGGGTAACAGAGTCTCTCTGACAAACCCTTCCAGCATCTCTGAGAAGCTGCCCGACTGTCCACCTTCGGAGGCAGTTGGGGGAAGATTATCGCTGTACCCACAAGCCTGGCTTTCTCTCGCACAAGAAAGATGGGTACAGTCGATTTATATCAGAGGGTTACAAAATTCCCTTTATCCACACCCCAACTCTGCCAAAAGGGCCCCTCCCAGACGTTCCACCCAGTCTAAGGGAACAAGCAGTACTAGAAGTATCAAAACTGCTAACAAAAAGAGCCATCCAGCCAGTCCCAGCAGACCAACTCGGATCCGGAATCTACTCCAAGTTCTTTTTGGTACCAAAAAAGACAGGGGACTGGAGGCCAATATTGGATCTCAGCAGACTAAACAAGTCTGTAAAAAGAACGAAGTTCCGGATGGTCACGCTACAGTCCATTCTACCCTTTCTAGGTCAGGACAATTAGATGTGCTCAGTGGACCTTCAGGATGCGTACTATCACATCAAGTTGCACAGGCGCTCCAGGAGGTTTCTCCGCTTCCGGCTAGGGGCCAGTCACTATCAGTTCAGGGCCCTGCCGTTTGGTCTCACTACAGCCCCCCCGAGTGTTCACCAAATGCATGGCAGCAGTTACGGCTCGTTTGAGACGTCAAGGATTCCAGGTGTTTCCGTATCTAGACGACTGGCTCCTTACTGCCACCACCAGGCATCAGCTTCTTGCCAGAGATTTCACCATTCAAACTTGCAAAGGGCTAGGTATCTCCATAAATTTCGAAAAGTCTGCCTTGTTGTCGCCTTTTCAGTCTTTTACCTTCATAGGCGCCATCTTGGACACCATACAGCTCTCAGCAAAATTAACCGAGCAAAGAGTTTTAGATATTCAAAATCATGTTCATATCCTCCTTCAGAGCAAAAGAATCCAGGCCAGGTTTGTTCTAGAAGTGTTAGGTCTCATGGCGGCAGCCATCACGCTACTTCCCCTTGCTCGCTTTCACATGCGGCTCCTTCAGTGGATGCTCTTCTCCCAGTGGTCCTTCCAGCAACTTCCTTTGACATACAACATCATAATAACTCTATCCTGCAAGAAACATCTGTCTTGGTGGATGGTCTCCCCTCAACTCCTTCAGGGCAGACCATTCGTTCCTTCCCCTCCGGTCACCACGGTCACAACGGATGCCTCCCTGATAGGGTGGGGGGGGCATTTTCAGGGCAGGACAGTCCAGGGCACATGGCAACCTTTCGAATGCCACCTCCACATAAATGTCCTGGAGATGAGAGCAGTGCTTTTGGCGTTGCAAGCCCTTCTAGACTCTCTTCCCTTAGTGACTATTGCAATTCAGACGGACAATATGTCCGTAGTGTGGTATATCAACAAGCAGGGCGGAACCAAGTCCTATCCCCTGTGTCGTGAGGCACTCAGACTTTGGCAATGGGCAATCTCTTCTCAGCGGTTTCTGATAGCAACGCATATCCCTGGGAAGTCCAACATCATAGCGGACAGGTTGAGCAGAGCTATTCTCATGCCACACGAGTGGTCTCTCAAACAATCAGTAACGGACGAGATTTTTCAGAAGTGGGGTCTTCCTTGCTGCGATCTTTTTGCAACACCTCAGAACAGCAAGTGCCTCAACTTTTTCACTCTTTCCCCTTCCAGGCCATCACCCCAGAGACGCTCTAGTCCACGATTGGCCTTGGGGACTTCTATACGCCTTTCCCCCCTTTCCATTAATCACTCAGTTGATTCAGAAAGCTACCGCCTTGAGAGCCAGGATGATCCTCATTGCCCCTTATTGGCCTCTACAGATATGGTTCCCGTTTCTGCATAGTTATCTTTTGGAACAGCCTTGGCATCTGGACCCAGTGCCAGATCTTTTGGCCCACCAGTCAGGGCGGCTGCACCAATCCCTCCAAACTCTCAACCTCACAGCTTGGTTGCTCCACTTCCATTCCTAGCCAGGCTTCCCCCGGATTCCAATTCTGTCCGTGATATTATTGTAGCTTCCCTTAAGTCCTCTACCAGAACGATTTATACTAGTAAATGGAAGCGTTTTTCCTTCTGGGCAAGGGCTAGGAATATAGATCCCTTCACTGCTCCTATACAATCAGTTCTAGATTTCCTAGCTGAAATTTTTCATTCAGGCTCTTCATCCTCCACAGTAAAGGTTCAGTTAGCGGCCATTTCAAATTTTCACATAGGCCTATCTGACTCCAGTATCATGTCCCACAAGCTTTGTAAAGCCTTCCTTAAGGGTATCTTTTTACTCAAACCCCCAATCAAAGACCCCCCACCACAGTGGGATTTGAATTTGATTTTAACATCCTTGATTCTTCCTTCCTTTGAACCTGCGGCTTCCTGTTCTTTAAAGTTGCTCTCTTGGAAAACTCTTTTCCTAGTTGCCATAACTTCCACTAGGCGAGTATCAGAACTCCATGCCCTTTGCATTCGTCCTCCTTATCTAATTTTCCACAAAGATAGAGTTTCTCTCAGAACTAACCAGTCTTTTTTGTCCAAGGTGGCTTCTCAGGCAAATTTAAATCAATCTATCGATCTTCCAGTTTTTTTCCCTAATTATTCTAACAGGGCGGAGCAAAAACTGCATTGTCTGGATGTTCATCGTCAGCTCCGTTACTATCTGGACATAACTAAACAAACCAGGAAATCTGATCGGCTTTTTCTGTCCTATGCGGAAGGTAAAAAGGACCTTCCAGTATCCAAAGTAACCTTGTCTAGATGGCTGTCCTCTGTGATTACCTGTATCTATCAACACAGAGGTAAAGAATTACCTTTTAAGCCAAGAGCCCATTCAACCAGAGCTTTAGCTACATCAACAGCCTTTCAAGCTAGATCGCCAATAGATGCTATTTGTGCAGCAGCCACATGGGCCTCTCCTCATACCTTTATTACACACTACAAATTAGACATGGCCTCCAGAAACAGGGCAGATTTTGGTTCCACCGTTCTCAAGAGCCTGTTCCGATGAGCCACCCGGGATGAAGGTGCTAGGGACGCGGTCCCATCCAGCAAGAATGAAGGTGAGATTGACAACTTAACATTGAGAAGTTATGTACCTACCATATCGTTCCATGTTGTCTTCTTCTCGCCTTCTTTCTTGTGTCCCATCTGCCTAGCCTGGATAGACTGAAAGGATTTCCCCTTTCTTATCAGGGTCTTCACCTTACACAATTTGAAGCCTAAACTGGTTATCCTGGGGTAGCTATAGCTTCAGGTAGTGGCACATGGGGAGTTTTTCCTCTTCTTCTCTCCCTTGGGTTGGGAGACTAAAATTGCTATGCTCTCAGCTACCAAACGAGATCTGGGTAGTTAGCGCCTAGCATCATGGGATATAGGGTTGCCTTGAGCCGGTAAAATTAGCTCTCAAGCTTTAGTATAGGCCGAGTCTGAGCCGAGGATAGTCTCCAAACCCATCCAGCAAGAAAGAAGGCGAGAAGAAGACAACTAACATGGAACGTTATGGTAGGTACATAACTTCTCATTTTGATTCCTATCAAAAGCTATTTTCATAGCTATTTGTCTAAGTTTGTCAAGAATTGTGATTGTTGTGTGGTATCCCACCTTCTGTTCCCTCTGGCTAGGCCTGTTTCAGTTAGAGGGCCTAGTTCTCCTCCTTTTTGCCTTCTGTGTGAGTATGGGTCTAGACCTTTTAAATTAGAGATTTGGGCTTTTCCTTTCCTTGTGGTTTTTCAATCCCTTGTTGAGAGTTTGTACTTTATCTTTGTGCGTTTTGGTCACTGTTGTAGTGTTGGTTACTGTTTAGTGTCGTTTCCGCTTTTTGTAGAGTGAACGTCTATGTGTTCTCATACTTGGTTTTGCGTTGTTAGCATAGTAGTTAAGATGTCTAAGGATCCCAAGGAGCACAAATCTTCGGGTTTTAAAAAGTGCTCTAAATGTGGGTACAAAATGTCCGTTACCGATGGGCATTCCATTTGTGTCTATTGCCTGGGAGCCATCCATTTGCAGAAATCCTGCAGTTTTTGTCATGCGTTCAGTCCTAGAGTTCTCCACGAGAGAAAGAATAAGCTAATTTTAAAGGTACTATTGAAACCCTCTTGAAGAGGCTATGGATTCGTCTTCCAGTGGAAAGTCAAAATCTGGCAAGTCAAAAAAGAGATTTCTGGCTCCATCAGCTTCATCGGAGCCCCCGGAGAAAATCTCAAAAACTGCATCAACCTCCTCGGCTCCACTGTCGTCTGGGCCATCGGAAGGGTCTGTATTGACAGAACCGGAGTCTGCTCCAGTTTTATTAGAACCTCCTAGGAGCCTATCGCCCAGTCTCAGACCATCTTCTCCTGGGAGGAGATCACATTCTCCATCCCTGTCCTCCAAATCCTCCAGGACCCTTTCGGATGTGGATGCTGATAGGGTGGTTCAGAGGCTCCTCCAGTCACAGATCTTTGGCAAAATTGTTTCTGGCTCCGGCCCAGTTGGCTCCAGAGCCCGTCCTGACCCAGTCTTCGATCATTCCTCCTCTGAGCGCATCTCTGTCTTCGGAGTCGCAGTGTTCCGCGCAGTATGATGTTTCTAGGCTGGCTCAGATGCCCCATTTGGCTCCATCTGTACTGGCATAGGCTCCGTCCTTTGGGTTCCGGACTCTGGATTCTTCGGTCAGGACCGAAGGGGACATCTCTGAGCTTATTTCGGTCCCGAGCCTCACTCGGTGCATCGGCTCAGGGAACTCCGACCCCCGTCATGGCCTTTGAGACTGGTCGCTCCTCTGATTCGGGGGGGGGGGCTGGCCTTCGAGGCTATGCGGACCACGCAGGCCAGATAGTCAGCTACATCAGGTGGGTCGGTCACTCTGTCCCCCACCACTCCGGTGAGAGCTTCTGATCACCACCCATCCATGAACAGCGAGCACCAGGGCCTAGGAATACCCCCATGGGTGGTCCCCAAATTTCTGGGGATCCCTCAGAGTTCGTGCCTGAGGAGCACCCCAGAAAGAAAAAGTGCTAGAGGAAGCACATAGACTCCCAGGATGAGTCCTTCACCTCTGATATTGACCTCGAGGAATCTGAGGAGTCCCCAAAGTCATCCTCTGTTTCCTTCTCCGATATCCTGGAGATACTGAAACAGAGGTGACTGGCCATCCAAAGCCCCTTCCGTGGAGAAGTCGGTATTCCGTAAGGCATTTGGTGCTCTCCCCTCTGCCTCCTGGGTGTCTCCACCCTTCAAACTCCTTGACCTGATTTGTCGAAGAGTGTGGGAAAAACCTGATTCTGTGGAGCCCGTGCCCAGGTGTCCCAACAAATTTCTTTCCGCCCCCAGGGCAAAGAGTTTCTGTCTAAAGGAGTCCCTGTAGATGCCATGGTGGTGGCGGCAGCCACTCAGAAGGAAGTAGCAGAGTCTTCTTCATCCGTCCATCCTCCTAACAAGGAGTCTAGGACCATGGATCGGTATGGGAAGCGTACCCTCTCATCAGCAACCTTTACCCATACGGTCACTGAATTACCTGTCTCACTTCACTTGGCTCCAGAGAGATCTCCTCAAAGAATTAGGAGACACTCTTGCAGGTAACGTTCCTGAGGCGGTGGCTCAGACGGTTAATGCCCAGGTCTCTACCCTAAACTCCATTGTTAACTCATCCATGCGGCTCATTTCGTATGCAGCCAAGGGAGTGAGTAGGGCAGCAAGCTCAGGGGTCGCCCTTAGAAGGCAAGCCTGGCTCCGCCTGTGTCAGTTTGCGGAGGCCTTCGTCTTCCTTCACTGACGCTCCCTTTGATGATTCCTCTTTGTTTGGGACCAAAGTGAGACACCCTCACCAGGTGCGAGCAAGAGGGAAAGACCCTGTCTGCCTTAGGGGTCCGTTTTTCCCTTCCTTCTAGGCCTTATCCCAAGGCCCGGGGGGGGGGGGGTGATGTGGTTCAAGAAATCAGAGGTTTTTTCCTGCCGAACAAGGTGAGCCCCCCCTCCAGGGGCGGGGGGGGGTATTCAGGGAGACGTCACCTCAAAGGTAGAGGGGGCCCCTGCAATTCGGGAGACAGCGATTCCTTTCGTGGCTCTCCATACTCTCGTTCCTGAGGGTGTGCCCGGCTGCACTTACCCGGAGCCAGTCGGGGGTCGAATTTAGTTTTATATCCGGAAGCCTGGGAAAGCATTACCCAGGACCAATGGGTATTACGGATAATTTCCGGAGGTGATCTCATTCCACTTGCATCAGACCCCCCGCCAATCAGAAAATCCCCAGACATTCCACCCAGTCAAAGGGATCAAGCAGCCTCAGAGTTCTTAAAGCTGCTAGAAAAAGGAGCCATCCATTGTGTCCCCTCAGACCAAATCGGATTAGGGACTTGCTCAAGATTCTTTTTGGTGCCGAAAAGAACAGGGGACCTGAGACCCATACTAGATCTCAGCCAACTGAACAACTTTGTACACAAGTCCAAGTTCCGTATGGTCACACTACAGTCTATTCTCCCATTGTTGGGAAAGGAGGTATTGATGTGCTCCATCGACCTCGGGGATGCTTACTACCATATGAAAATGGACAGGGCATCCAGGAGTCACGTACGCTTCCGGCTGGGAGCCAGTCATTTACAGTTTCGGGCCCTGCCCTTTGGTCTCACCACAACCCCCAGGGTGTTCACCAAGTGTATGGCGGTGGTGACTGCTCACTTGAGACATCCGGGATTCCAAGTGTTTCTGTATCTGGACGACTGGCTCCTTACCGCCCCCAACAGGCATCAACTAGTTCAAACCAGGGACGCTACCATCACTCTGTCACCAGTTGGGTATAACAATAAATTGGGAAAAATCTGCTTTATTGCCCTTGCAGCATGTCACCTTTATAGGAGCAGAATTGGACACAATTCGAATGCGAGCATTTTTACCGCAGGAAAGGATCAGAGTCTTACAACAACAGATACACATGCTGATGCCCCTGAGACAAGCGAAGGCAAGATGGGTTCTCCTGCTCCTAGGGACCATTGCAGCAGCAATCATGTTGGTCCCTCTAGCGAGATTGCACATGAGAATTCTCCAATGGCTCCTCTTTGTTCAATGGTCTCTCCAAAGACTTCCACTGTCTCATCCCATCTTGCTCACGGACAGATGCAAGCAGGACCTCAGTTGGTGGCTGTGCACCAACAATTTGGACTGGGGAAGGCCCTTCGTTCCACCCATCCCGGTTGCCACGGTGACCACGGACGCCTCCCAGATGGGGTAGGGGGGGGCATTATCTTGGCAGGACAGTCCAAGGCACGTGGCAAGAGCACAAGATACATCTGCATATAAACGTCCTAGAGATGAGAGCGGTGCTACTTGCGTTGCAGGCACTTCAGTGTTCTTCCTCTAGGGACGATTGCGTTACACTTGGACAACATGTCAGTAGTGTGATATCTGAACAAGCAAGGGGGAACCAGGTCTTATCCTCTGTGCAGAGAGGCCGTGCGAGTGTGGCATTGGGCAGTAACTTCCCAACGGTTTCTGGTAACGCACATTCCGGGGAAGTCCAACGTGATTGCGGACAGGCTAAGCAGAGCTATTCTGATGCCTTTCGAGTGGTCCCTGAATCGCCTGGTTGCAGAGCGAATCTTCAGCAGATGGGTTCAGCCTTGCTGCGACCTTTTTGCCAGCCCTCTCAATGCGAAATTCAGCAACTACTTCACGCTGATCCCCCCCCCCCCCACAGGGGGAGTCGCCCAGGGACGCTCTGGTTCACGATTGGCCCTCCGGTCTGCTTTATGCTTTCCCTCCGTTTACCTTGCTATCAAAGGTGATTCAGAAAGTGCAATCCTTGGGAAGCAGAATCATTCTGATTGACCCACACTGGCCTCGCCAAGTTTGGTTCCCCTTTCTTCAGCAATTCATTGTGGACACTCCTTGGACTCTGGACCCTCAACCAGATTTCCCAACACACATGTCGGGACAGTTCCACCCCTCCCTGATGACCCACCGGTTGACAGCCTGGCTACTCCACTTCCATCGTTAGTCAGACTTCATAATTTCTCACCAGAAGTGGTTCATACATTATCAGCCTCTCATAAACCATCCACTAGCAAGATTTATTCTAGTAAATGGAAAAGGTTTTCTATCTGGGCACATACCAGAGGCATTGATCCTTACACAGCTCCAATCGCTTCAGTCTTGGAGTTTTTGCCTATGCTTTTCCATTAGGGTTCCGCATCAGCCGCCATCAAAGTTCAACTGGCAGCGATCTCTAATTTTCATGTAGCGAATGAGCCTAGTCTCATGGCACATAGACTATGCAAGGCTTTCCTGAAGGGTACTCTGTTGCTCCATCCCCTGGTGTCCGAACCAGTCATGCCCTGGGATCTCAATTTTGTTCTACAAGCCCTTACTGTACCACCTTTCGAGCCTGCAGCTACCTGCGAATTGAAATTCTTGACCTGGAAAACAGCCTTCTTAACAGCAATCACTTTGGCAAGACGAGTTTCAGAAATTCAAGCCCCCTGTATCAAACCTCCATATTTAATCTTCCATAAAGACAGGGTCTCTTAGACCAAACCCTTTGTTCTTTCCTAAAGTGGCTTTCATGTCTAACTTAAATCAATCCATTGAGTTGCCTGTCTTCTTTCCCCACTTTTCTAACAAGGCAGAATTTAGATTTCACCAGTTGGATGTACACAGACGATTGCGCTTCTGTCTGCACCGAACAAAAGATATCTGGAAGTCTGACCAACTTTTTGTTTCCTTTTCAGAAAACAGAGAATGGGTTCCCCGATCTCCAGGGTCTCCCTATCTAGTTGGATATCTAGTTGTATCTCTTTTATCTATCAAGCAGGAGGTAAAGATCTGCCATTTCCGGTCGAGGCCCACTCTTCTCTGGCTGTTTCCACATCCACAGCCTATCAAGCCAGATTGTCGATGGTTGAAATGTGCTGCAGCTACTTGGGCTTCTCCTCACACATTTGTTTCTCATTACAAATTGGATGTGGTCTCCAGGGGCAGGTCTTTCTTTGGCTCGACAGTTCTTAGGAGTATTTTCCTATGAGCCACCCAGGATGGTATGTGCTAGGGACGCTGTCCCACGGGTAAGAATGCAGGCGAGATAGGACTACATAACGTCAAGAAGTTATGTACTCAGCGTAACGTTCGATGTATGTAGTCCATCTTGCCTCACATTCTTACCCTCCCACCTTCCTGGAGGATTTGGAAGTTTAGGTTGTTATCTGCAGAGTTCCCTTGCTTAGCTTATTCTTTACCTGGATGTGATGTGTGCATGGAGTACAAATGAGGTTCGCAGCAAACTAAATCTGGGGATATGGAGCAGTGCACCATGGGATACCTGCTTAGCCCAGCCAATGAAAGACTTCGAGCTAGTAAAATCGTCCAAGTCTGAGCCGATATTCGGCTCCGAACCCACAGGTAAGAATGTGAGGCGAGATGGCCTACATACATCGAACGTTATGGTGAGTACATAACTTCTTGTTTCAGTCCCAAGGGACGCACAAGACTAGGCAGTGGGGGGTTTCCGCACCCAAACCTGGGAGTAGTAAGACACCCCCCCCCCCCCCCTCTGGAAAACTCTCAATGATTTGCTTTTAAAACTTCCAAGCACTTCCCAACTGAATGCTCCTTTAGGCGGAAAGATTAGTCTGCATGCCAAAAACTGGGAACTCATTACCCAGGACAAATGGGTTTTAAATAGTGTCCCAAGGATACAGATTTCACTTCCACATGTTACCAGCACCAAGCGGGTGGCCAGATCTACCCCCAAATCAGTGGGCAGAGGCCCAAAATCAAGTACTCTCCCTCTTAAACATGGGGGCTATTCAGTTGGTAATAGAGGAAAAGGGACAAGGTTTCTATTAGAGACACTTCCTGGTACCCAGAAAAGGCAATACATGGCGTCCTATCCTGGATCTTTCTACTCTAAACACCTTTCTGGTGATTCCAAAATTCAAAATGCTAACTTTTCACCAGCTGCTTCCTGTGCTAGGCAAGGATGCATGGTTGACAACACTAGACTTTAGGTATCCCTATCAGGGAGTGTTGCAGAAAATACCTATGCTTCAAAGCAGACTACATGCACTGTCATTTCTCTGCACTGCCCTTTGGCTTATCTACTGCGCCCAGGGTATTCACAAAGTGCCTAGCTCCAGTCATTGCATTTTGCAGGCAAAGAAATATTCAAATATACCCATACCTGGACGATTGTCTAATTCAGGCAGAAAGCAAGAACATTCTTTTCAGTCATCTGGCCTTTATTCAAAGGGTACGGACTTGTCTGGGGTTCACCATAAATGAAAAGAAATCACACCTGGTACTCTGTCAACAAATTATATACTGGGAGCAAGCTTGAATACAACTTCACAGATGGCTTTCCTCACGTCAGAGAAACAGATTCATTTGATAACTTGCTTCAAACAAGTGGCCACCAAAAAAAACAGCTATCTGCAAGGCAAATACCGCAAGCCTTGGGGTTCATGGCCACCTGCATTCTTCTAATTCCATGTGCAAGGCTGCATATGAGGAAGCTACAATGGTATCTCAAAAGCCTATGGTGTCAACATTCACAGGATCTAGAAGCAAGGATTCCTAGCATACCTTGCCTATGCTTAGAGTTCCTTTAGTGGGCAGAGGCCTGCCACCAAAACAGGGGACTACCATTCACATTACCCCCTGCCTCCCAAATCTTAACAGACTCATCAGACTATGCATGGGGGGGCTCACCTGGCAGGGTAGTGCATTCAGGGCAAATGGAACCAAAGTCAGATGCACCTGCACATAAATCAAAAGGAAATGAGAGCACCCCTGCACTACCAGGCTATAACTCATACCACACGTTTTGGCCATGTAACCTGGATCGAAACACCAAAGGCGGAGGTGTGTCCATGTTCATTAAGGATATCAACACCTCCTGGCTAGTTGCTCAGCATAATGCATCCGAGGTTATCCAAGTGCAACTAACTCTGGGCAAAACTGCAATCCAAATTGTAGCTTGCTACAAATCCCCCACCATGCCCCAGGATTCCCACTCCTCTTTTCTTGATGTACTGGAAAATATTATGGTTCAACCAAACACCCTAATAATGGGCAACTTCAACTACCCCACCATTAACTGGGAAAACCAGTCGTGTACCAACTCCTTAGCTCAACGCTTTCTGGAATTCATAAACTCCAATGCTCTGGATCAACTTATCCACACCCCCACCAGGGGCAACAGTATCCTAGACCTAGTCATTACCAACATGAGTGACCAGTGTTCCACACCTGAAGTCAACTCCTCGTTGGTCTGATCCAACCATAAGCTAATCACCCTTGATATCCACATCCCGCTTCCACCCCCCATTAAGGAAACCACAGTAAAAAATTTCTCCAAAGCCAGCTTCATGCTTCTTAAGACAGAAGTGGTGAACTTCATGACACCCATGCAGATGGGCAATACAATTACAACTGTTGAATCCTACACAAATGCACTCTGTAAGCATTTAAACAAGTGATGGATCATGCTATCCCAAACAGAACCAATATTTGGTGGTCCCCTGCCATAAACAAGAAGAAACTGTTGCAAAAGAGAGTAAAATCCCATGAGTGGAGGAGCTCCCTGGTCAGTCTCAGTAAGAAGCTGAGATCCCTTTTACAAGATCCTCCAAAACTAGGTACGAAAACAAAATTGCCACTAATTCCAAGGACAACCACAAAGCATCCTATAGCTATGTCAAGAATCTCTATGGCAACACCCAAGATCTGCTCTGAGTTACAGCACAAAGGCAAGAATATTACAGAACCAACTGTTATTGCAAACATCCTGGCAGATAGGTTCGGTGCTAACTTTACCCCCTCTCACCCCCTAAAGGGCCAATACCTATACAGGAAGAATGCAGAGTCCCTGTAATCACAACTACACAGGTAAAAGCTACACTCTCTAAAGCCAAAAACACTGCATCCATGGGACCAGACAACATCCCACGCTGCGTTTTACACTAACTTCAGAATGAACTGGCTCCCCACTTAAGCACCATGTTCAATAATAGCCTCGCATCAGGCTTTGTGCCCACTGAATGGCACACAGCAGCAGTTATCCCACTCCACAAAGGGGGAGCCACCACTGATCCCGGGGAACTATCGACCTGTTAGCTTGACGAGCCTGGTCTGCAAGGCCATGGAACGTATCATCATGGAACTCATAAACAAAGACATTGTTAACCTCCAAACTTTGGATCCCACCCGGTTCGGATTTGTGAAAGGTGGATCATGCCTCCTGAACCTGATCGACTTCTTTGAGGCAGTGACCAAAGGCGTAGATGAGGGTAAGGTGGTTCACACAGCCTATCTTGACCTCGCCAAGGCTTTTGACACCATCCCCCTTTCTGGAATTATAGCTAAACTCACTAAACTAGGTATAAATCCCTACGTCACAAGATGGGTTGCCAACTGGCTCACTGACAGAATCCACACTGTATAAGTGGCAGACTCCAAATCTGACCTCAAAGCAGTGACAAGTGGAGTATCACAGGGTTCCGTCCTGGGACCTTTCCTGTTTGGTATCTACTTCTCTGAAGTGCAGGATAACACAGAAGGCCTCTGGCTACCGACGTTCGCAGATGACTGCAAACTAGGAGCCATAGTAAAGTCCCCAAATGATGTGGACGTCCTACAGAAGAGCCTCGCTGAGACAGATGCCTGGTGTCGGAGCCATGGCCTCAAGCTCAGTGCCAAAAAGTGCAGTGTCATCCCATTTGGTATAAACTCTGTACCCATGAACTACCACATAAGCAGCAATCTACTTGACACCGAATATGTGCTAGAGACCTTGGGACCCAGGTGGACAGTAGTCTCTTCTTCGATAGTCAGGAAGTCCTTCTACATGGCACACCTAATCATAAAAGGGTTCTCATCCAGGAAAAAAGAGATGTTCATCGTGTTTCACTGTTGCAGTCATTACTCTTGGGTTATCCTGCTGGCAGGCTACCCGCAGTCGGCCTGAATTCCAAAGTCCTGGTCCGGCGTCTGTTGCTGTCGCTTCTTCCCTGACCTCAGTGCGCCAGGGGTATAAAAGACGCAGCCGATGCCATTTTGTTCCGTTTTTCTTGCTGCGTGGTGCCCGACGCAAAAGCAGTTCGCAAGTGCCGGTCGGCCAACTCCTGAGATTTTCAAATCCGAATTTCAGAACTGAAGTCTTCATTAAAGCTAAGTACCCCGTTGGGGAAACTTTTTTCTTGCTCCAGACTAAGGTCAGAAAAAACAATTGTATTTCTTGTGGGAAGCAAATACCTCATAAGGATTTTCATTCTTACTGTATTCCTTACCTAGGCCCTGACCACGACGTTGCTAGCTGTTTGTTTTGTGCTAGATTTAACAAATGCACTATTTAAGCGTCGGTTTGATTTTGCATTTCATTACTTTGGCTGAAGATTTAACTTTGTAATGCCGTCGGAACAGCCGATGACCGGAGTTTTCAAAAAACACAAGGAAAAGGACAGGCATCAGAGGTCCAAAACCGACGAGGCCTCCGCTAGGCCAGTCGCCAGTTCTCAGTGAGGCACTTTCGCAGCCCCTGACGTCTGCTACCTCAGAGCCACAGGCCGCTTCCGACTCCCACGTGGAGCCAACTGGGCCTCTGGATACTCAAGGTATTGGACACACTGAAACCATTCCCTCAGATGAGTCCGTAGCCGCTGAGCAGGCATCTGCTTCTGAGGGTGTCTTCAGACCTACACGGTTATTTAAGCCAACTTCAGCTTCAAAGACTAAAGCAGTTCTAAAGACAAAGAAAAAAGTACATCATTCTCCTACAGACTTCAATGCTTAAAAAACAGATGCTTAAAATGGCCGAAGACCTTATTACTTTGATCAGGGGTTCCCATCCCCCTCCTGATCAGGGGGTTCCCATCCCCCTCTTGATAAGAGGCCTAGGCAAGAGACAGAATGATTCTTCTGATCAGGTTTCCATTTCCTCTGATTCCTCTTCTGAACAGGGATACTCTTTTCCTCCCTACGAGGATTCTGATGCTGAAGAATCCATTCCTTCAGCCTCTCCTCCTGAGGATTATTCTTTTGGGGAAACCCTGCATACCATGAGGGAGCATTTTCCCTGGGAGAGCCAAGATTACTGAAAATCTAAGAAAAGGCTCAAGAGACTTTCTTTTACTACCTCAGCACAGACCTCTTGCTATTCCACCTGTTGTAGACATTGTAGATTATGTATTTTCAGAGTCCGGCCTGTCTCCTGACTCTTTACCTCCTACACCTGCTAAGCCAGACAGATACTACAGGGTCCCAGATTCTCATAAATTTCTATATAAAAACCCTGCTGCTGACCCAGAAACTATATCTCAGGGTCCCAAAGGGGGTCAAGGCTTCCACTGCAAAAAACCCTATCCCCTCTGATAGGGATTCTAGGACACTGGACAGATGGGGGGAAAAAGTTTACACTTCTGTTACCTTGGCTGTAAGGGCTTTAAATTGTCAGTTTCATATGCTTAAATATCAGCAACACTTAATGTCACTGCTTAAACAGAAAATGTTGATAAATTCTGAATGTTCTGATAACAAGAAATGTATAGTCAACCCTTTGGAAAAAAACATGTACCCATGAACTACCACATAGATGGCAGGACACTAAATATCGAAAGTGTGATGAGAGACTTAGGGACACAAGTGGACAGTGGTCTCACTTTCGATAACCACATCGCCACAACAGTCAGGAAATCCTTCTACGTGGCACACCTCATCACTAAGGGCTTTTCATCAAGAAAAAATGAGGTCATTGTCCCACTGTACTCATCCCTCATTAGACCCATTATAGAGTATAATGCCCCATTTGGTATGCACCTCACAAGACATTTGCAACAGCTGGAAAGGCCACAGAAATACCTCAATAAAAGAATCACAGGCCTAAAGCAGATGCTATATGCTGACAGTCTTTAAAAAAAAAAAAAAAAAAAAAACTTCAGCTATACCCTGTGGCATATCGTCTACTCAGAGGCAATCTCTGCTTAACATACAAGGCCATGTCAAACCCTGAGCTGTTGGACATGCTCCACTTAAAGAAATCCCAATCCCTCAGAGCCACCCGCTCCAGGGATCTAAACCTTATCACAATGAACAAAACATGCTGGATGGATAGGTTCCTGACCCAGAGACTCCCCATACTCTGGAATAGACTGCCCATACATGTCAAGCAGAGCACCTCATTGGCCCTCTTCAAAAGGAACCTTGATTGGATGGGAGAAAGGAAATTCACTCCGGGGATCATGTCAGTCGCCTGCTAGACAGGGGCCCAGAGGAGTAAATATTGTGGGAAAAAAATTCCAGGGAATTGTTATGGCTAGGCTTGCATAGGTCTTAGGGCCGGTAGCCTAGTACCAACCTATGAACAAGGAAATGCAGGATTTATTGCATGCAGTTGAACAAGTGGGAAAGCATACTTTGCAATGTGGTTTTGATTCACTGAAGGCCTCTTGCAGGCCGCTGTTACGGGTTCTGTCATTAGAAGGCATGCTTGGTTAAAGGAACAGAATCTGCCTGATCATGTTAAAGCAAAATTATTGGATGCTCCATTGCAGCATAATACTTTGTTTGGTTTTAAGGCAGAAGAGGTGTTGAAGAAAATGGAGGATAAAGCGAAATCCATGCAGACAGTTAAGGATTTCCTACAGATACAGCCACCCAGATTTAGCAGGAACTGGCCTGCAAAGAATTGGTCCTTTCCGGTGTCAGACAGGCCACAAAGAGGCAGATACAGACATCACAGAGGCAGATTTGAGCCCCAAGGCTCATACAGGCCTAAACAATGGGGTGTGTCTACCTCCAAGAGCAGAGAAGACAAATCACAACCGTACAGGTAACAGTCCCAATGACTTTCATCTGCCAGATCCAAGCACTTATCTTTTGTTAGACCCATTAGGGGGAAAACTAGCACTTTTTCACCAAATTGGCAAATGATTACCCAGGAAAAATGCGTCTTGAACATAGTGTCCCAGGGCTACAGGTTCCACTTTCACACCCTGCCAAAGGCCAGACCTGCCACATAATCAATGAGCAGAGGCACAAAAGCAAATTACATTCCTCATGGACATGAGGGCCATTCAACAAGTACCACAGCAAGAGCAGGGGCAAGGATTTTACTAGAGACATTTCTTGGTGCCCAGAAAGGACAAAGCCTGGAGACCAGTACTGGACCTGTCTATACTAAACGCGTTTCTGGATGTTCCAAAATACAAGATGTTGACTCTGCAATAGCTACTGCCCATGCTGGGCAAGAAGGCTTGGCTAATAACTTTGGACCTAAAAGAGGCATACCTGCATGTCCCAGTCAGACAATCTTGCAGAAGATACCTCTGATTCATAGCTGGCTCAATGCACTACCAATTCTCTGCACTGCCCTTTGGCTTATCTACTGCGCCCAGGGTCTTCACAAAATGCCTGGCACCAGTAATTGCATTTTGCAGACAAAGAGGAATTCAAATATATCCTTACTTGGACGACTGCCTTATTCAAGCAGAGAACAGCCATTCTTCTAAAGCATTTGGCGTTTGTAAAAAAAATTGTTAAGTTGCCTAGGGTATACAGTAAATGAAAAGAAATCAAAACTAGTACCCTCTCAAGAGATAATATTCCTGGGTGGAAGCTTAAATACAACTGCCCAGATGGCTTATCTCACGCCAGACAAAGAAAGGCAATTGACTTCTTACTTCAAAAAGTTGGCAACAAAGACCCAGTTATCTGCAGGGAAAATTCTGCAGGCCTTGGGCTTCATGGCATCCTGCATTCTGCTAATTCCATATGCCAAGACTGCATATGAGGAAACTACAATGGTATCTAAAAGGTGTTTGGACTCAACATTGCCACAGCCTGGAAACATTCATTACCCTCATTCCCTGCCTGCAACAGGAGTTTCGATGGTGGGCACAGGCCTGTCACAACAAGGGTCTGCCAATCACTTTACCCACAGCCAGGCAGACACTAACAACGGATGCATCAGATTATGCCTGGGGGGACCCACATGGCAGGAAAATGTATTCAGGGCACATGGCCCACAAGCCAAATGCATCTTCATATCAATCAAAAAGAGATGCTAGCTGTTCAGAATGCCCTGACAGCTTTCAAGGATCTACTTCATCCAGGACAACTGTTGATAAAGACAGACAATACTACAGTCATGTGGTACATAAGCAGGGAGGCACACATTCCTACACCCTCTGCAGACAAGCAATGACCTTGTGGGACACAGCATTGGCTTATCAAGTTCACCTGCAAGCACAATTCCTGCCAGGAAAAATAAATACTCTGGCAGACGAACTAAGCAGAAACCTCATGGATCCCCACGAGTGGAAACTGGATCCACAAGTCTTCAGCATGATAACAAGGAAATGGGGATGCCCAGACATAGATCTATTTGCCTCACACCACAACTGCCAATTAGAGATTTTGCATAAGCATTTATCACAAACAAGCATGGAAAGTGGATGCCCTATCCTTCAGCTGGAAAAGCCTAACAGTGTATGCCTTTCCCCCACTGCTTCTCCTTCCCAAGGTACTCCTAAAGGTCAGATAAGAGAAGCCAAAAATGATACTGATTGCCCCAGACTGGCCACGCCAGCACTGGCATCCAGTCCTAAAGAGCTTGTCTCAAGGTCCAGCATGGACATTTTCAAACTTCTCACTTACTGACCCAACAAAACAGTCAGATCCTGCACAGCCAACTCAGGACCCTACTTCTGGCAGCATGGCGGATAATGTAGCCATTCAGAACACTCCTCTTTCCAAAGCTGTTATGGATGTTATCTTGGAGGCCAGGAGGCCCAGTACCAGAAAATCTTAGGCAGAAAATGGAAGAGATTCTGTGCTTGGAACAAGGCATTGACACGTATGTACCAAATATTCCTCAGATTTTACAATACTTAACTGAGATGCTGGACAAAGGCCTTTCCTTTTCATCAATTAAGATTCATGCCTCTGCCATTTCAGCCCATTACAATACGGAACCACCTATCTTTTCTCATTCTTTAATAAGGCAGTACCTCAGAGGGGTCAAAAAATCAGGCCTCCAAGGAGAGCACCAGTACCTGCATGGGACCTCGATTATGTCTTGGAAAAACTCACACTGCCTCCTTTTGAGCCAGCCTCAACAGCCAATATAGAATTTTTATCCTGGAAAACCGCTCTGCTCCTAGCAATAACATCTGCAAGACTAGTCTGAGTTACAGGTGCTTATGGCTGTGGAACCTTTTATCATTTTTCATCCAGACAGGGTTTCTCTGAGGACAAACCCTACATTTATGCCTAAGGTGGTGTCCAGTGTGGCCCTCAACCAAACCATTCACTTGCCTACCTTTTATCCAAACCCACAGAACAAGGGTGAGAGACTTCTGCATTCTTTGGACATTCACACACAACTACGCTTCTACTTGGACAGAACTAAAGCTTTCAGAAAGACTGAGCAACTTTTAGTGGCATATGCTGCAGGATCTCAAGGAAAGCCAATCTCAAAACAAGACTATTTCTAAATGGATAGGTCATTGCATTCGTTTCTGCTACTCACAGCAAGGAAAATCAGTGCCTAAGGGCATTAGGCCACATCCTACCAGAGCAGCAGCCACTTCAGCAGCCTTCCTCAGAGGAGTACCAACCAAAGACATCTTGGAGGCTGCAACTTGGAGTTCAGTGCACACTTTTACCAAGCGCTACCACTTACCTCTCTGCTATAAATCCAGAGCAGGCTTTGTCACTGCAGTTCTACAGGGCCTCATGGCCTCTCCTAATCCTATTTAACCCAGCCACCCATCCTCGGCTTTGGGATTCAACCCAAGAGTAATGACTGCAACAGTGAAACACTATGGACATAGTACAGTTGTGTACCTACCATAAATGTAGATGTTAGTGTATTCACTGTTACAGTCCAGGTTACCCTCCCACTGTCCCCCTTTCATTTGCTGTTTTTTTATCTGTACTTCTCTATTCTATACAACCTATGTGGTGTATTTGCTTGTAGATGAAGGAAATGTTTATATTGGTACATGCATGCTTTTTGGCATAATTTTATTTTTCCAGCCTTCCTGTCTGGGGCACCTGACATCTGGGGCAAGAAAAACTGAAGAAAATGGCGTCTGCTGCATCTTTTATACCCCTGGCGCACTGACGTCAGGGAAGAAGCGACAGCAACTGACGCCGGACCAGGACTTTGGATTTCAGGCCGACTGCGGGTAGCCTGCCAGCAGGATAACCCAAGAGTAATGACTGCAACAGTGAATACACTCTAACATCTAAATTTATGGTAGGTACACAACTGTACTGTCATTGTTGCCCGCTACTCGACGCTCATTAGACCCATTATAGAGTACAACGCCCCTTTTGGAATGTACCTCACAAGACATCTGCAGCAGCTGGAAAACCCACAGAAGTACCTCACAAAGCGGATTACTGGCCTCAAACAAATGCCCTACACTGACAGCCTCAAAAAGCTCCAGCTTTACTCCATAGCATATCGCCTACTCCGAGGTGATCTCTGCCTAACATATAAAGCTACATCAAACCCAGAGCTGTTGGACATGCTACACCTAGAGAAATTCCAATCCCTCCGGGCTACACGCTCTAGGGACCTAAACCTTGTCACCTCAGTAATTTAGTGCATGCTAATTTATTGGCATAAGCTATTTAGCCTACCCTTTTCGGGGCACCTGACATCTTGGGCAAGAAAAACTGAAGAAAATGGCGTCTGCTGCATCTTTTATACCCCCTTTATATACTGGAGGGATAGATTCCTGTCCCAGAGACTTCCCATACTCTGGAACAGGCTACCCAAGTATGTCAAGCAAATTTCTTCATTAGCACTCTTCAAGAAAAATGTTGATGAGCGGATGGGAAATAGGAAATACACCCCGGGGATCACTTCTGTGTCTCTGCTCGACAGTGGCACAGGAAAATAACTTTCTTGGGTGGCGTAAGCCAGGGAACCTAGTTGGCTAGGCTTACGTAGGCTCTTGGGCCGATAACCTAGTGCCTACCTATGAGCCTATAAATGTTAGCTGTACAGAATGCTCTGATAGCCTTCAAGGACCACATTCTTCCAGGACAACTAATGGTAAAGACTGACAGCACCACTGTCATGTGGTACATAAACAAGCAGGGGGGTACACATTCTTACCCCCACTGCAGACTAGCCATGGCTTTGTGGAGCACAGCTTTGAGCTACCAAGTGAATCCACAAGCTCAATTCCTGCCAGGAAATCTAAAGACACTGGCAGATGGACTAAGGAGAAATCTCATGGACCCACACGAGTGTAAACGGGAACCAAGGATTTTCAACATGTTGACAAGCAAATGGGGGAGCCCAGATATAGACCTGTTTGCCTCCCCCCAGAACAATCAACTGGACAAATGTTGCCCAAGGATTCCCCACAAGCTAGCTTGGAAAGTGGATGCTCTATCCTTCAGCTGGAAAAACCTACCAGTTTATGCCTTTCCTCCTCTGCTCTCCAAGGTACTACTAAAGATCAAACAGGATAAGCCAAGGATGATTTTAATTGCACCAGACTGGCCTTGCCAGCACTGGTACCCACTCTTGTGCAGTGTGTCATGCTTGGCTCCATGACACCTGCCTCAGACTCCTTCCCTGTTGTCTCCGCAGGAGAACCAGATGCAAACCCTGAACTTAGCAGCCTGGCTAATTACCTAATCTCTCCTTTACCATCCCTCAGTAAATCAGTGATGTATATCATTTTAGAGGCAAGTAAGCCTAGTACTAGAAAATCTTATAGTGCAAAGTGGAAAAGATTTTGTGCCTGGAACCAATCTCAAGGAATTAATGCAGCAGTGCCCAATTTACCTCAGATTCTACAATACTTGACTGAGATGCTTCATAACGGCTTGTCCTTTTCCTCCATAAAAATTCTTGCCTCAGCCATTTTGGCTCAATATAGCACAGAGCCTCCCCTCTTCTCTCACGCACTGCTCATGCAGTTCCTCAGAGGGGCCAAAAATTTAAGACAACCCAGGAGAGCTCCAACTGCAGCCTGGGATCTTAACTTTGTCCTGGAGAAACTCGCTGTTCCTCCTTTCGAGCCAGCTACTACTGCAGATTTAAAATTTCTTTCCTGGAAAACAGCTTTCCTTTTAGCAATCACTTCTGCAAAAAGGGTACCTGAATTACAGGCCCTTATGGCAGTGGAACCTTTCATCATCTTTCATACGGACAGAGGGTGTCCCTCAGCACTAATCCCTCCTTCCTCCCCAAGGTGGTATCCATTGTGGCTCTTAATCAGTGCGTTCATTTGCCTACCTTCTTTCCTAACCCACAGAACAAAGGGGAAAACAGATACTGCACTCTTAGATGTGTACAGACAGCTTAGATTCTACGTGGACAGGACTAAACCTCAAAGGAAATCTGAACAACTGCTGGTGGCATTTGCTGCAGGGACAGAGGGGGAAGCTATTTCAAAACAAACCATTTCAAAATGGATAGGCCACTGCATTCATTTCTGCTATAAGCACCATAAAAAACCTATCCCACAGGGCATCAGACCCCGTTCAGCCAGGACTGCATCTACCTCTACATCCTTTCTCAGGGGCGTCCCTACTAGGGACATCCTAGAAGTTGCTACCTAGAGTTCTGTACATACTTTCACCGAACATTATCATTTGCCAATTTGCTCTAAATCCAGAGCTGGTTTTGCCACTGCAGTCTTGCAGGGCCTTATAGCTGGTCCTAATTCTATTCATAGTTTCATAGTATAGTACTAGGCTATCTGCCCTGGGGCATTTGTAAGCCTAGCCATAGTGATGTGGCTTTTGCCACCCCATGAAATGGTACAAAAAATGTACAGAATAAATTTAGAATACTGTGCCTCTGTCTAGTAGTGACACAGTGAAGGTCTCCTTATATAATAAAATTAGTTTACTGTGCCCCTGTCTAGCAGTGACACAGATGTGACCCCTGGGGTAAACTTACGATCTCCCATCCACTCCTCAAGATTTCTCTTGAGAGTCAGTGAGGGGCTCTGCCTAATACGAACTGGGATCTTGTTCCAAAGCATGGGAAGCCTCTGGGTATGAATCTATCCCTCCAGCATGTCCTATTCATACTTGTGCCGAGGTTTAAGTCTTTAGCTCTCGTGGTCCTGATGGATTTGGATTTTTTGAGGTGGAGCATGTCCATCAGATCCTGATTGGACATGGTCTTGTACGTCAGGCAGAGATCACCTCTGAGCAGGCGGTATGCTACTGAATAGAGCTGAAGTTTCTTTAGTCTGGCAGAATAAGACATATGTTGGAGACCCTTGATCCACTTGGTGAGGTACTTTTGTGGTCTCTCCAGCTGTTGCAAATGCCAGGTGAGGTACATACCAAATGGGGCATTGTACTCAATCATGGATCTGATGAGGGAGGAATATAGGGGTACAATGACATCCTTGGATCTGGATGCGAATCCCTTCATGATGAGGTGTGCAAGGTAGAATGTTTTTCTAAACACTTTGGCAATGTGGGAGTCGAATGAAAGGTCACTGTCGACTTGGGTCCCTAGGTCTCAAATTACTTTTTCCGTACTCAGTGGGTTGCTGTCTGTGATAATTTGTGGGTACTTTGTTTTTCCCAAAGGGGATGACTATACATTTTTTGGCATTTAGTTTAAGGCCGTGACTCCGGCACCAGTTGTCCGTTTCTGTGAGGCCATTTGTAGGATGTACGTCTCTGCTGGTGTATCGACTATGGCGCCTAGTTTGCAGTAATCTGCGAACTTTGTCAGCCACAGTCCTCCCATGTTTGCTTTAACATCTGAGAAATAAATGCCGAACAAGAGGGGTCCCAGGACAGATCCCTGTGGGACACCACTTGTGACTGGCTTTGAGTCTGACATTGCTCCAGCGATTTTAACTTTATGGGTTCTGTCCTTTAGCCAGTTTGCAACCCATCTAGTGACATAAGGGTTTACTTTTAAGCTGTTGAGCTGATCTATGATGCCTGAGTGGGGTATTGTGTCGAAGGCCTTAGCCAAGTCCTGGTATGCTGTATGGACTGCTTTGCCCTCATCAATGGCTCTAGTGACTGTTTCAAAAAAGTCAACCAGGTTTAAAAGGCAGGATCTGCCCTTTACAAAGCCGAACTGGGTGGGGTCAAGTGTCTGTAGGTCCCCTATGTCTCTGTTTGAGTTCCATAATGATTCTTTCCATAGCTTTGCAGACCAGGCTGGTTAAGCTTATGGGGCGGTAGTTTCCGGGGTCTGTAGAGGCACCCCCTTGTGGAGTGAGACCACTGTTGCTGTACGCCAGTGTTCAGGTACATATCCCGAAGTAAGGCTAAGGTTAAATAGCATTTTTATGTGTGGGTTTAGCTCCTCTTGGAGTTCACACAACCTGGGATACTGTCAGGTCCCATTGATGCTGTGTTTTTTGCTTTGTTTAGGGCGGTTCTCACTTGGACATCTGATATGACAGGGAGATTATTCAGCTGGGATAAGTATATCTTCTTTTGGGGGTGAGGGAGGGGAGAAATTTGCACTGAACCTCAGCCAGAATGTTGGCAATATCTGTGGGTTCAGTGTATTTTTTGTTGTGAACCAACTCTGAGCATATCTGAGGGTTTCCGCCCAGGTTTCTAACATAGCTGAAGAAGGCTTTGTGGTTATCTTTAGTGTCCTTAGCGATTTTTCTCTCAAAGTTGGCCTTGGATATTTTATGAGCGAACATAGTTTTCTGCTAATGTTGATCAGAGATGTCTTCCCTTCATGGGATTTTTCTCTGACGTGCAGTAGCTTCCTTCTTTTGTTATACAATTTGTTTATGGCTGCGGTCCACCAGACAGGACGCTTACCTTTGGTGGAGAGGGACTTGGATTTATTTGGGATTGCATGATCCATGCATTCTTGGAGATGTCCATAAAAAGCATTTGTGAAGGATTCGGCATTGTGGGATGTGGTATCCACTGGCACAGTGGGCTTAAAGGATACCATCTCAGTCTTAAGAAGAGTGAAATCTGCTTTTGAGAAGTTTTTCATTGTGGTCTTTTGTGCTGGGGGTGGAGGTGGGATATGTATATCCAGGGCGATTAGTTTGTGGTCAGATCTCACTAGTGAGGGGTATACTTACGGTGTGGAGCATTTTGTCCCCATGTTTGTGATGATCAGGTCTAGTATATTATCTCCCCTAGTGGGAGAGGTGACTAGTTGTTTCAGTGCATTTGAATTTATGAATTCCAGGAACCTTTGGGCTAGGGTATTGGGGCTAGAATAATGTACCCAATCTGTTTGGGTAGTTGAAGTCTCCCAGTGTGATGGTATTTTGTGATACATTCATATCCTCCAATGTCTTCAGGAAGGCTGAGTTGGGGTTCTTGAGATTGGGAGGGTGGTCTGTAACATGCTACCAGTTGTATAGCAGTTTTGCCTATGGTTAGTTGCACCTGTAAGGTCTCTGATGCTTCATGTGTTGCTACTAACCGGGAGGTGTGGGTGTCTTTGATGAATATGGACACTCCCCCTCCCTTTGTGGTTCGGCCCGGGTTTTGGGGCCGAAACGCATGATACGAGGTATAGCCTGGTAGCGCTGGGGTGCTCTCAGGAGCCTTGAACCAGGTTTCAGTTACTGCACAGACGTCTTATGTTCTCCATGCTGAGGAATGCATCAAGTGCCTGCATCTTGAGATTTAGACTTCTGGCGTTGGGCAGCATTACCCTTAGTTTTTTTTCCATTTTTGTTTTCTAAGGAGGTGGGTTTGTCTTTTGAGCCTTGCCTAAAAAAGGCACTATGGGGGTGGCAAGAGCCTTAGCCAATATCCGGAAGCTCAGTGGTGACAGGTGTAAGCCATCCCTTGCGAAGCAGCGTGGCTTGTCCAGCATGTCATCCCAGGCAGACAGACATTGGATCCCCTTAGAATGACACCAGTACTTGAACCAATTATTAAAGCTGATCATCTTGTCTTTGTATTGTGGTATCATTCTTGGTGAGGGCAAGATGCTGCTCAAGGTCAGGGTCATACCAGCCTGGGCTACATAATCGGAGAGCTCCTCTGTCTCTTTTCATGTAGTCCAGGGAGGTACGTCTCAGGTCATTCACACCAGCATGGACAATGACGGAGTCATATTTGTACTTGCTTTGGAGTGACTTGAGTGCGTGTGTTATGTGGCGGATCATAGCTCCCGATAGACAGCTCACAGTCACCCTCTCCTTGTTCAGCCTGGTCAGCGGGACATCAGTGTGTCTGACTATAGAGTCACCTATTACTAGTGTATCAGGCAAGGTATTTGGCCTTAAGGGCTGTGATTGGTTGACACACTGATTTATTGAAGTATGTGTTGCATGTGTTTTGTTTTGAGGTGGTGGATTTTTGGATGTCTGCTTTGGGAGCCTCTGTTTTGGTAAGTTTTTTATTAGAGCCTCCGAGTATGTCTTTGTGTTTTTATGTGTTTGGTTTGCAGTTGTGGTAGGTCTATGTGGGACTGGGATTGTTGTGTGTGTGGTTGCCATCTCCTCCTGTCTGGTCATGCCAGCCCTGAGTTGAGAGAGTTCAGCCTCCAGTTTGGCTATATAGTTGCATCTCTCACATGTATTTGTGTTTGTTGGGAGGAGAGGGTTGTCTGTGTACATGAGACAGTTGTAGCATTGTCTCAAGATACCCAGATTGACCAGCTGAACTGGAGAGGACGCCAGTAATCTACCACTTGACATGCTAGAACAGTATAAGGGAGTGCTGTATCTTTAAGGGAAGTGGATATTCACAGGGGTGGTAAGTAGATATAGTGCTTTACTTAGTACGAGAGTGCTTACTTAGTAGAGAAGTATTGAGGACAAGTGCTAGGCTTATAATACAGTGAGTAGTCTGGTTATACTAAGAGTAGAGCTTCCTTAAGGAATTCCTTATTTAAATTCCTCCTACCAACCTTAACTTTGAGAATCTACCCAAATGCAATGACTGCAACAGTGAAACACTAAGAACATAGTACAGTTGTGTACACTAATCATAAATGTAGATGTTAGAGTGTATTCACTGTTGCAGTCCTGGTTACCCTCCCTCCAGCCCCCTTTCTTCTTTTGGCTATAT
This sequence comes from Protopterus annectens, assembly GCF_019279795.1. Taxonomy (NCBI): domain Eukaryota; kingdom Metazoa; phylum Chordata; order Ceratodontiformes; family Protopteridae; genus Protopterus; species Protopterus annectens. The sequence goes on from NC_056745.1 coordinate 200,634,511, forward strand.
CTCTACTCTCACTATGCTCAAAAGCTTTTTGGTGTATTTGCTTTTTTTGTTGGAGGGTATATCCTTGTATTTATACATTTAATTGCTTCCCATTAGGGGGGCACCTGACATCTGAGGCAAGAAAAACTGATGTAATGGTGTCTGCTGCATCTTTTATACCCCTGACGTCATGGAAGAAGGGACAGCAACTGATGCAGGACCCAAAACTTGTTAATCAGGCTGACTGAGGCATGCTGCAAGCAGATAACCCAAATGTAATGACTGCAACTCTGAATACACTCGAACATCTACATTTATGGTAAGCGTGCACAACTGTACTTTGTTGCCATTACATTATCGATAAGCCAGAGGTGCGGTTAAACAATGCTGACTGAACAAGTGTTAACATTTAGAAAAGGCGATTGTAATCCCACTGGTTTAGTGTATATAGCTTTGTGTAACCACTGTTTTTCCTTTCATATAGGAAAGAAGGAGAGGAAGCTCTCTTAGAAGAATTTGAGTATTTAAACAATATGAGAAAAGTAACTATAACAATGCCTTATTTAGAGATTCTTTAACTTGCGCTGGGTTAAAAAAAAATTGATGTTCTTCGCATTTCACAGTTGCAGTCATCACATTTGGGTCATCTCCCTGCAGGTAGCCCTCAGTCGGCCTGAATACCAAATTCTTGGGGATTTCTGCGTTGGATGCTGTCGCTTCTTCCATGACGTCAGGGGTATAAGACATGCAGCCAACGCCATTACATCAGTCTTTCTTACCATGCGGTGCCCGAAGCAGAAGCAGTTCGCAAATGCCGGTCAGCCGCCTCCTGAAATTTTCGGGGTTTTTTTCGAGTTTCAGACCTGAAGTCTTCTAAATGATAAGTACCCCGTTGAGGATCCTTTTTTACTTGCTCTAACCGATGTCAGAAAAAATTAATAATTGTCTTGCCTGTGGAAAGCAAATACCTCAGAGATTCATTCTTACTGCGTCACCTGTTTATGCCCAGACCACAACGTCCCTAGCTGTCTGTTTTGTGCCTTGTTCAACGCCGAACCATTTGTCGTTGCGCTACTTTTGTTGCTAAATTCTTTCGCTCTTGATCTCCGTATTCCAAAATGGCTTTGATCAGCCAACTGACTATCAATCTTCCAAAAAAAGTAAGGATAAAGACAGACAGCTTAGGTCCAAAACTGCCGACGATGCTACCGTTAAGGTAGTCGCTAGTCCACCAGTACTCAGTGAGGCGCTTTTGCAGCCCCTGATACCCACTTCTACAGATTCGCAGGCCTCTACTGAGACCCATTCGGAGTCCGGTATGCAGCGAGATGCTTCTTCGACTGTGGAACCTGCGGATGTCTCTACCTTGGATGGGTCCAGAGCTGCTCTGCAGGCACCGGCTTCTGAGGGTGTATTCGGGCCTTCCGATTTTCATATTAAACCGGCGACTTAGTTTCAAACAAAACATACTGAATTTCTCAGGCCTAGAGTTCGTACTATGCCTAGGAAACCGATGACCAAAGCGCATTCTCAGGCCCACATGTCACAAAAACAAGTCCTCAGAATGGCTGAAGACCTTATTACTTTAATTAGGGGAAGTCAGCCTTCCCCTTCCAAAAGACCTAGAACTGTTTTTCCTTCTTATTCTTCAAATCAGGAGTCCGATACCTCTGACCCTCCTGGTTACCAGGACATATCCTTATCTATCTATGAGGATTCTGATGCAGAGGATTCCATTCCCTCTGCTTCTCCACCAGAGATTTTTCTTTTGGCGAAACCCTGCATACCCTTAGAGAGCATTTCCGGTGGGAGAGCCAAGACTACTCAGTCCAAAAAGAGACTCGGGGAATTTTTAAACTTGCCTCAGCACAGGCCTCTAACTATCCCTCCTGTTCTGGAAATTGTAGATGTCTTCTTGGAATCCAACCTTACCCTTTGATACTTTGCCTCCAGCTCCCAGGAAACCTGACTGGTACTATAGAGTACCTGACTCCAACAAATTCTTCTCTAAGAATCCTGCTTCTGATCCAGAGACCATTTCCCAGGGACCTAAAGGCATTAAGGCTACTACAGCCAAAAATCCTACCACTTTGGACAGGGATTCTTGGGCTTTAGACAGATGGGGTAAGAAGGTATACACCTCTGCTACTCTTGCCATCAGGGTTTTAAATTGCCAGCTTCATATGTTAAAGTATCAGCAAAATATTATGGAACTTGAACAGAAAATGATGTTGATTCCTGATTGTGCAGAACATAAAGATTTACAAGAGTTAATGCATTCTGCTAACCAAGTTGGTAAACGTACTTTGCAATGTGGTTTTGATGACTTGGAAGCATCTTTCAGGACTGCTGTCACTGGGTCCATTCTTAGAAGGCATGCTTGGCTTAAGGAACAAATCTTACCAGACCATATCAAAGCAAAATTACTAGATGCACCATTAAACCAAGAGCGTTTATTTGGCAATAAAGCAGAAGTCCTCAAAAGGATGGAGGAAAAAGCTAAATCTATGCAAACTGTTAAAAGATTTCTTACAAGTACAGCCACCTAGATTCAGTAGGCATTGGCCTTCTAAAAACTGGTCTTTTCCAGTCCCTTCCAGACCTTCTTTGTCCAAATCCAGGGGCAGCAGACCACCAAGCCTACAGTCTCAGGGTATGCCCAGATCTAAGCAATGGAGTGCTTCCACATCCAAAACGGGGAGTAGTAAGCCTCCATCCTATGGTAAAATCTCACAAATGACTTATCCTCAACTCTTCCAAGCCTTGCCCAAGTACTTGCACCTTTTAGAGGAAAACTTGCCCTGCATGCTAAAAACTGGGAGTACATTACCCAGGACAGATGGGTCTTCCCAGGGAATACAGATTTCACTTCCACTTACTTCCAACCCCAAGCAGATGGCCAGACCTCCCCCCAACCCAGTGGGCAGAAGCCCAAAAGCAAGTACTTTCTCTTAGTATCAAGGCTATTCAACCTGTCCCAGCAAAACAAAGGGGATAAGGCTTTTATTCCAGACAAAAAAACTGTTGGCGTCATATACTGGAACTGTCTATTCTCAACACCTTTCTGGTGATTCCAAGATTCAGAATGCTTACTCTCCATCAGCTGATTCCTATGCTAGCCAGGAGTCTTGGCTAGCAACCCTAGACTTAAAAGAAGCTTATCTGCACATTCACATAAGGGAATCTTGCAGCAAATACCTACGTTTCAGATCAGGCTCTATCAGTTCTCTGCACTTCCCTTTGGTTTATCTACTGCCCAGGGTATTCAAAAAATGCCTAGCACCAGCCATTGCATATTGCAGGCAGAGGAAAATTCAAATTTACCCATACTTGGATGACTGCCTGATTCAGGCAGACAGTCAGGAATTGATACTACAGCACCTGACATTTGTAAAGAGACTTCTTAACTTCACTGGGGTACACTATCAACGAAAAGCAATCACATCTGGTACCCAGCCAACAGATTGTATTCCTGGGAGCAAACTTGAACACAACTTCCCAGATGTCATTCCTCACTCCAGAAAAACAAATTTATTTGACAAACTACTTCAATCTACTGGTCACCAAAACCCAGCTATCTGCAAGAAAAGTACTGCAAGCCCTAGGGTTCATGGCCTCTTCCATTCTACTAATTCCATATGCAAGACTGCATGAGGAAACTTCAGTGGTACTTAAAAAGTCTCTGGTGTCAACATTCTCAGGACCTGGAAACAATGATTCCTATCATTCCTTGCCTAAGAGCAAAGTTCCTTTGGTGGGCAGAGGCCTGCTACCACAACAAGGGACTCCCTTTCCCTCAACCCCCATGCTGCCCAAACCCTAACAGCAGATGCATCAGACTATGCATGGGGGGCTCACATGGCAGGACAATGCATTCAAAACAAATGGAGCCCAAAGCAAACGCACCTGCATATCAAGCAAAACTAAATGTTGGCTTTACAGAATGCACTGACGGCCTTCAAATACCTCATCTTTCCAGTACAACTCTTGATAAAGACAGATGACACCACAGTCATGTGGTACATAAACAAGAAGGGGGGAACTCACTCCTGCTTGCTCTGCAGGTTAGCCATGGCCCTGTGAACTCAGCCGTGAGCAGTCAAGTGCATCTGCAAGCTCAATTCCTGCCAGGCAAAGAAAATACACTGGCAGACGACTTGAGCAGAAGTCTAATGGACCCTAATGAGTGGAAACTGGAACCCAAAATATTCATGCTTTTGATGAACAGGTGGGGGGCACCAGAGGTGGACCACTTTGCTTCCCGTCAGAACTATCAGTTTAGCAGATATTGCACCAGAACTCCCCACAGCCAAGGTTGGAAAGTGGATGGCCCTGTCCTTTACCTGGGAAAGCCTCTCAATCTGTGCCTTTCCCCCTCTGCCTCTCCTCTCGAAGGTTCTACTAAAGATCAAACAGGACAAGCCAAGGGCAATCCTTATTGCACCAGACTGGCCACGCCAGCACTGGTGTGTACCCTCTTTTGTGCAGTCTGACAGTAGTGCCACCATGGCACCTGCCTCAGACCCCTTCCCTGCTGTCCCTGCAGGAGGGCCAGATTTTGCACCCTCAGCTACAGACCCTGAACCTAGCAGCCTGGCTCATCCCCTGAACCCATCACCAGCAACCCTCAGTAAGCAGGTGCTGGATGTCATTCTTGAGGCAACGAGGCCTACTACTAGAACATCCTGTTTGGAAAAGTGGAAAATATACTGTTCCTGGAGCCACTCTCAGGGAGTGGACACAACTGTGCCCAGCTTACCTCATATACTAGATTACTTAACAGAAATACTCCCACAAAGGCCTATCCTTCTCTTCAATTAAGATTCATGCCTCTGCCATCTCTGCTCATAATACTGAACCACCCCTCTTCTCTCATCCTCGGTCAAACAGTTCCTGAGGGAAGCCAAAAATTTAAGACCCTCCCAGGAGAGCTCCCACTCCAGCCTGGAACCTTAACTTTGTATTGGAAAAGCTCATGCTTCTGCCCTTTGAACCTGCTGCTACAGCAGAGTTAAAAATTCCTCTCCAGCTGCACTTCTAGCCATCACTTCAGCAAGGTGTCTGAATTGCAGGCCCTTATGGCCGTGGAACTCATTATCTTCCATGCGGACAGGGTTCCCCTCGGGACTAACCCATTATTTATGCCCAACGTGGTATCTATTGTGGCTTTAAAACAATCCATTCATTTGCCAACTTTTTCCCTAATCCCCAGAATAAAGGGGAACGGATCCTGCCCTCCCTGGATGTGCACAGGCAGCTTAGGTTCTATCTGGACAGGACTAAGCGCCTCAGAAAATCTGACCAACTGCTAATCAGATTTGCTGCAGAGGTCAAGGCCATTTCAAAGTAAACAGTTTCTAAATGAATAGCACACTGCATCCATTTCTGCTACAAACACCATGGAAAACCTTACTCCACAGGGGATCAGAACACATTCCACTAGGGCTACATCAACCTCTACAGCATTTCTCAGGGGAGTCCCTACCAGAGACATCCTGGAAGCTGCAACCTGGAGTTCTGTACACACTTTCACCAAGCATTACCACTTGCCTGCCTTTTCTAAATCCAGAGCTGGATTTGCCACAGCAGTCTTACAGGGCCTAATTGCCAGCCCTAATGCTTCTTAACTATCTCCACTCATCCTCAGCTTTGGGAATCAACCCAAATATGATGACTGCAACAGTGAAACACTAAGAACATAGTACAGCTGTGTATACTTACCATAAATGTAGATGTTAGAGTATATTCACTGTTGCAGTCTGGGTTACCCACCCGCCACCCACCTGACTTCTCTTTACGTCTACTTATCTTTTTTGTTTGGAATATTTTATATCATTGGTATTTGCTTTTTGCTGGGGGTGTTCCATACCATGTAATTGCTTCCTAATTTGGGGGCTGCTGGCATCTGGGGCAAGAAAAACTGATGTAATGGCCTCCACTGCATGTTTTATACCCCTGATGTTATGGAATAAGCAACAGCATCCAATGCAGAAATCCCAAGACTGTGGTATTCAGGCCGACTGAGGGCTTACCTGCAGGCAGATAACCCAAATGTGATGACTGCAACAGTGAATACACTCTAACATCTACATTTATGTTAAGTGTACACAACTGTACTTTTTTGCCATATTGGAAATAGTGCTTTATGATACCAGAGGGAGTGCCTGGGAAAGTAGACTTTGAGTATAAAGAACTCCTCTGGCAACGTAAACTAGATGCTACTACAAAACGTGGTTTAAATTACCTGGTTTCTATTAATTCGGTGCTAAATTGGAGGTCCGCAAAGTTCTAATCAACATTTTTTATTTTATTGACTTTTTTGGTTGTATTATTAATCTATGTGTATTTAAACGCACTTTTTTTTTTATATGTTAACACCATTTACTGTGAGGTTACTGATTGGACAACTTCATTCTAATTGAGCTATTTTTTTAAATAGTTGATGTTAAGTTGTCAATCTCGCCCCCATTCTTGCTTGATGGGTTCGGAGCCGATCCTCGGCTCCGACTCGGCACTTGCTAAGCTCGAGAGTCACTTTTACCAGCTCAAGGCAGCCCCATATCCCGTGATGCAAGGCGGAAAGTACCCAGATCTCGTTTGCCGCTTCGCTGATGAGGTCCTCCTTTTACCAGCTCCTGGTAAGTGTTTATTATTACTAAACTTTTAGCCCCAAATCAGAAAAATGTTCTATTTTCCTTGAAATTCTATCTTTTTAGATAATTGTGAGGCTTTTTCTGACTAACTTTTTATTTCCTTCTTTACTTTTTTAGTCCGGCCTTATTTCCTCAATCCCCTGTCAGGGTGTGTGTGAGAGTTTTACTTCTCAATTCTTTAACTTTAGTTTGTCTGGTTGGGACTGTGTGTAGTGTTTGTTTGGAAAGCACTATGTCTAAAGAACAGAGGGTCTCAGGCTTCAAGAAGTGTGACTCGTGCTGTCAGAAGAAGTCTCTGACAGACGGTCACACTTCTTGTTTATATTGCCTGGGACCTCTCCACCTGCAGGACTCCTGTGCGATTTGTCATTCCTTTAGCCAGAGAGTCCTGCAGGAGAGAAGAAATAAATTGATTTTAAGGGGTCTCCTTAAACCGGAGGGCTCTCCGGCTAAATCGGCTCCAAGCAAGTCTTCCAAGGCCCAGGCTACTGTGTCCAAGCCTGCAACCTCGGTTCCGACTCCTTCGGGGTCGGATCGGCTCCGGCTGGAGCCGATCCTGGTTTGCAAAAACCTTCGGCACCGATGGCTATCGGTGCAGAGACTATTATAGTCACATCGGTGTCTGCTCCGACTGGCTCCGACCACCATGTGGCTCAGGCTTCGGTTTCTGCGCCGACCGGCTCCGACACCGTTACAGTTATGTCTGTATCGGCTCTGGCTGGAGCCGATGCATCGAGGCTTTCTGTCGGGCGAAAAGTCCTCGGCTGACTGCATCTATGGTTTCTTCGGCTCCGATGGTTCCTTCGAGGAAGAGGTCCAGGTCCTACTTGAACCGATACTCTCGCCTCACCTCTCCTCTCGGGCGGAGCCATCGAGCCGATCATCTAGGTCATCCAGGCTTTCAGACCATGATTTAGAGGGTGGTCAGTAAATTATTGAAATCACAGGCACTGGCCCAGATGCTGCATAGTCCGTCTCAACAGGCGACTATTAGTCCACACCCTCTTGAAGTTCCTCCTTGACTCTACCTCAGAGTTTGGAGCTGGAGTCTTGGGTATAGTTTCTGCTATGGCTGAGGCGGATACCCCCTTCTGCACCCTCTGCATCTACTCTTATCTCCTCTTGAGACCATCCTTAGAGGGATTGTGGTCGGGCTTCCTGGTCTCCTCGGAGGGTGAGTGGCATCGGACCCTTGTCCGACTCGCTCTTCCCTTGGAGCCTCGGCCTTGGTGAGCTCGGCTCCGACATCTGCCTCGAGCCTTCCCTTCGTGGGTCCTGGAGTTCGGTTTCTTGAGCGGGTTCTCTGACCTCCTGGGAGGGCCTTCGAGGTGATGAAGAGTGTGCTGGCCACTGGGCTCAGCCAGCAGTCTATTCCCTTAGCTCCTCCCTCTACAGTGCCTGTCTATATCTCTGCTATCTCTCTTGCTCCCGGACCCAGAGATCCTCCGCCTCAGGTTTCCCCACTGGGAATAACCCCCTCTTCCGAGGATTCTCCTGATCAGTCAGGAGATCCTCCACGCAAGAGGACTTGTAAGAGGAAACACCTAGACTCCCCTGAGTCTATCACTTCAGATACCGACTTAGATGAGTCTGAGGGATCCCCAAGATCCCCCTCTGAGGATGTCTCCTTTTCAGACATCCTAGAACTCCTAAAACAGAGGGGAAATTGGCCCTCCACAAATCCCTCTGAGGATGAGTCGGTATACCTAGAGGCGTTTGGATCTCGGCCCTCCACCTCCTGGGTGTCTCCGCCTTTCGACCCCCTTATGGAAGTTATTGCTCGAAAGGCTTGGGCTGCTCCTGACTCTATAGAGCCAGTTCCTAGGAGGCCATCTAAATTTATTACTTCCCCTTCGGACAAGCAATTCCTTACGAAAGGTGTCCCTGTTGATGCCATGGTGGTGGCGGCTGCCACTAAGAAGGAACTTGCAGATCCTTCCGTACCTGTCCATCCTCCTAATAAGGATTCTAGGACCATGGATAGGTATGGTAAGCGGATGATGTCCTTCAAGGATGCATCTGCAGTCCTAACAAATGGGTTGTCCTGGCCTCAGGCAGCCCTTCGGTCGGCCGGATTCCAAAGTCTGGGTCTGGCCTCGGCTGATGTCGCACCTCACCCGACGTCATAGCTGCAGTTCAGCGGGTATAAAGGCATCAGCCGACGCCATTTTCCCCAGTCTTTCTTGCCGCGTGGCGCCCGAAGCAGAAGCTGTTCGCAAGTGCTGGTCAGTCAGAACCAGAGATTGCTACTACCAAAGACTTCTAAAAAGCGAAGTACCCCGTTGGGGACTCTTTCTTGCCTCAGCCGATGTCAGAAAAAGTGAATAACTGTTTAACTTGTGGGAAACAAATACCTCATAAAGATTTCCACTCTTACTGCCTGCCTTGTTTAGGCCCAGACCACGACGTAGCAGCTTGTCTAGCCTGTGCTTCCTTCAACCGACGGACACTTAGACGTCGGTCGGAGTTTGCAGAGGAGTTTTTCGGCTCCGCTTTTGCTTATATCATGCCGTCGGAGACTCAGACTTCACAATTAGCTAAAAAGCGTAAGGAAAAGGACCGACACTCACGGTCCGCGGTTTCGGCCGAAACAACGGTTAAGCCAACCGCGAGTGTCCCGGTTTCGGCTGAAACAGAGTCCTCGGTTCTTCCTTCGGCCGAAAGCTTGCCTCCTACCGAGGCCTCATCCAGCATGGCTGTATCTGCTACTGAAATTACACCTGCTCTTCCTGGTTCACAGGATTTATCAGATACTATCCCTTTAGATATATCTACTCCTGCACGTGGAGCTGCTAGGCCCCCTGCATCCATGTCAATTAAGGCCTTTGCCAGGGCTAAAGCAGCAAAATCAACCAAGACCGTGCCTGCTAAAACCCCCTCTCACAGGCCTAGCTCTAGTACTCAAATGCTTACTCTTACAGAGGATCTCATTTCCGTGATCAGGGGATCCCAGCATCATCCTGACAGGGCCTCTCACCCCCCACCAGAGAAGAGGCCTAGAGCAGAGCCCCCTGAGCCAGTCTCTACAGATTACTCCTCTGATGAGTCAGAAAATACAAACCCTCCAGAAGGCCCTTATTCTCCATATGAGGACTCTGATGCAGAAGACTCCATTCCTTCTGCCTCTCCTCCTGAGGAATAATCTTTTGGGGAAACCTTGCATGCTATGAGGGAACAATTTCAATAGCAGGGCCAGGATTTTTCGGATTCTAGGTAAAGGCTTTGGACTTTTTTGCATTTGCCACAGCATAGACCTTTAGCCATTCCTCCAGTACTTACAGTTGTGGATGATGCATTTAATGATGCTTGTACTGCTCCTGATTCTCTTCCTCCGGCCCCTGCTAAGCCCGACAGATACTACAGGGTTCCGGACACACATAATCACTTGTATAAGGCTCCTTTTGCAGATCCTGAAACTATTTCACAGGGCCCCAAGGCTGTAGCAGCTACCTCTGCCAAAAACCCACTCCCCTCTGAAAGGGAATCTAGGGCCTTAGAGAGATGGGGTAAAAAAGTTTATACTTCTGCTACTCTTTCGGCTAGGGCCTTAAACTGTCAATTCCACATGATTCAGTATCAGGAATTTGTTAGATCAGTTATCTAAAAAACTGTCCTCGCCTGAACCTTTGGACAGAAAGTCTCTTCAGGAAATGGTACATAACATTCAGCAGGTCAGTAATCATTCCTTAAAATGCGGCTATGATGCACTGGAGGCTTCCTTTAGATCAGCTATGACTGGTACAGTGATCAGAAGGCATGCATGGTTAAAAGAGCAGTCCTTACCAGACCATGTAAAATCAAAGCTCCTAGATGCTCCCATGGATAAACACAATTTGTTTGGCTCCCCTGCACAGCAAGTGCTGAAGAAGGTGGAAGAGAAAGCAAAATCTGTCCAGACAGTCAAGGATTTCTTACAGGTCCAGCCTCCAAGGTTTAGTAGGAACTGGCCTTCCAAGAATTGGTCCTTTCCAGACACCACCAGAGCACAGAGAGGCAGGAATAGGCGCCCAAGAGGCAGAGGTCAATCCAGAGGTGCCTACAGGGGACGTCAGTGGCAACCAAACAACCAGCGAAGTACTGCCACAGATCCAGCCACTTCCACAGAACAATCACAGTGACTTGGCTCTGAAGCCGCCTACCAGGGAACAACTAGAAGCACCCTTAGGCGGAAAGCTAGCCTTATTTTCAGTAAACTGGCATTACATTACAGGAGACAAATGGATTTTACAGACAATAGACAAAGGTTACAGGTTTCACTTCCATACTCTACCAAGGAAGAGAGGAATGCCAAACCTACCTCCAAATCAAAAGACAAACGCTCTAGAACAACTAGACAACTTAATAAGGATGAGAGCTATAGAAAAGGTACTGTCTATGGAACAAGGGCAAGGATTTTACTCCAGACTTTTCCTGGTGCCAAGGAAGGAAAACCAATGGAGACCTATTCTCGACCTGTCCGCTCTGAACACATATCTCATTGTCCCAAAATTCAAAATGCTGACTCTACAGCAGCTTCTTCCCATGCTGGGCAAGGAGTCTTGGCTGGTAACTCTAGATATCAAGGAGGCATACCTGCACGTCCCCATACGACCACATTGCAGAAGATACCTCCGATTTCTTGCAGGATCAGAGCATTATCAATTCACAGCATTGCCTTTTGGCTTATCTACTGCGCCCAGAGTATTCACGAAATGCCTGGCATCAGTAATTGCTCATTGCAGGCTTCAGGGAATTCAAATTTACCCTTACCTGGACGACTGCCTGTTACAAGCGGACAACAAAAACAAATTAACAAAAGATTTGGAAAAGGTCATTCATCTACTGCAAGCCTTGGGATACACAGTCAATATAAAAAAGTCAAGGCTGATTCCATCCCAAAGGATAACTTTCTTGGGTGCAGAACTGGACACATCAAATCAAATGGCATCCCTCACAGCAGAAAAACAGAAGCACCTTCCACTCTATTTCATGGCATTAACAACGCAGAACCAGCTTACAGCAAGGAAAGTCCTGCAAGCCCTGGGTTACATGGCATCCTGCATAATATTGATCCCACATGCCAGACTGCATATGAGGAAGTTGCAATGGTACCTAAGGAATTTATGGTCTCAGCACAAGCACAGCCTCGAAACCCAAATTCCAATCATTCCATGCCTGAAGCAAGAATTCCGATGGTGGGCTCAGGCCTGTCAATTGAACAAAGGACTGCCCTTCCACAGCCCTCAACCAAGCCAGACTATCACCACAGACGCCTCAGACCTCGGTTGGGGGGCACACATGCTGGACAAGTGCATACAAGGCTTATGGACTCAAGACCAGCTGAACCTACACATAAATCAAAAAGAGATGCTGGCAGTAAAACTGGCAATTCAGGCATTCAGACCGTTTCTTCAACAGGGTCAATTGCTGATAAGGACGGACAACACCACAGTTATGTGGTACATCAACAAACAGGGAGGCACACATTCATATCCTCTATGCCAGATGGCAGTGGACCTCTGGAATGTGGCCCTAAGCCTCAACTTTCAGCTCAAGGCGATATTTGTGCCAGGAAAAGAAAATATACTAGCAGACATCTTAAGCAGAACTACCACGGATGCCCACGAATGGATGCTGCATCCAGACATCTTCAAATCCATTGCAAGAAATGGGGACTACCAGAAATAGACTTATCCGCATCCCCACACAACCACCAATTGAAAAAATTCTGCACAAGGACATACCACCCACTTGCTTGGAAGGTGGACTCCCTATCTTTCAGTTGGGAAAACCTGACGGCATATGCATTCCCACCTCTTCCTTTGATGCACAAGGTGCTATTGAAGATCAAAGAAGACCACCCAAGGATCATCCTGATAGCTCCAGACTGGCCGAGGCAGCATTGGTACCCATTACTGAGGAGTATGTCTCGGGAACACGCATGGCCTCTACCCCTGGTTCCTTTACTGCTGACACAGAACAACTTCAAAACCCTACATCCGAACTTGAAAACACTGCAGCTAGCTGCTTGGAACATTACATGAGACAAAATAACCCAGATTTATCTCAAAGGGTTAAAGACATTATCTTGGAGGCTCGCAGACCCTCAACAAGGAAAACTTACTCAGCAAAATGGAAAAGATATCTCATTTGGAGTGCAGCAAAAGGACAAAATGTATCACTGGTTAACATAGCTAACATCCTGGAATACTTAGCAGAGCTTTTCCACAATGGCCTGTCCTATTCTTCCATTAAGATACATGCATCAGCTATTTCAGCAGAATACAACATGGATCCTCCAGTCTTCTCTCATCCTCTTCTCAGGCAGTTTCTGAGAGGAATTAAAAATGTAAAGCCACCAAGGAAGCCACCATTGCCTACATGGGACTTGAACTTTGTGCTAGAAAAGTTGACACTCCCCCCTTTTGAACCAGCAGCAACTGCAGAATTACAGTACTTATCATGGAAAACTGCTTTCCTGCTTGCAATCACTTCAGCAAGAAGGGTTTCTGAATTACAGGCATTAATGGCAGTAAAACCCTTCCTTATCTTCCATCAGGATAGTGTCCATGAGAACTAATCCTACCTTTATGCCAAAGGTGGTCTCCAGGGTATCTTTAAACCAAGCAATCCACCTGCCTACATTCTTTCCCAACCCACAGAACTGGGGAGAAAGACTACTGCATACCTTGGATGTGCATAGGCAATTGCGCTACTACCTGGACAGAACCAAGAACAATAGAAAAACTGACCAGCTTCTGGTAGCATATGCCACAGGAATGGAAGGAAAAGCAATTTCAAAACAGACAATCTCAAAATGGATAGGAAATTGCATTAGATTTTGTTATTCTTATCATGGAAAGGCAACTCCAGAAAACATCAGACCTCACTCCACAAGGGCTACAGCCACTACTACAGCTTTTTTACGAGGAGTGGCTACAAAAGACATTTTAGAGGCTGCTACTTGGAGCTCCGTGCATACATTTGCCAAGCATTATAATCTACCCTTATACTCTAGATCCCGAGCAGGTTTTGCCACTGCTGTTTTGCAAGGGATCTTAACTACACCATAATCTTCTTGGTGCCTCCTCCCCCAGTTTGGCTATGGTATTCTACCCATTTGTTAGGAATGCAGATGCATCCTTGAAGGACATAGTACAGTTTTGTACCTACCATAAATGTAGATGTCCGAGAGGTATGCATCTGCAGTCAGGATTACCCACCCTCCTTCCCCTCTGTGGTACTTCTAGGGTATTTGCCCATCTTGTAGCTAGCTGGGGGAATCTGTTATGGTGTATTTGTTTGTATATATGTATATACATGTTTATTTCTATTTGCTCTCTGTTGTTTGGAAACATTTGCATTTATCCAAATTTAGCCTTCCTAGAGGGCACCTGGCGTCTGGGCCAAGAAACACTGAGGAAAATGGCATCGGCTGATGCCATTATACCCGCTGAACTGCAGCTATGACGTCAGGTGAGGTGCGACATCAGCCGAGGCCAGACCCAGACTTTGGAATCCGGCCGACCGAAGGGCTGCCTGAGGCCAGGACAACCCATTTGTTAGGACTGCAGATGCATACTTCTCGGACATCTACATTTATGGTAGGTACAAAACTGTACTTTCTTTTCAGCGACCTTTGCTATGCGTTCGCTGAACTACTTATGTCACTTCACCAGACTCCAAAGGGACATCCTTAAGGAACTAGGTGAAGTAGTACAGGATCCTACAGCTGCAGGGGCTCAAGAAAAAATTGCTTCTCAGCTAGGAATCCTCAATTCTATAGCTAACTCCTCCATGCGACTGATATATGCAGCAGATGGAGCGAGTAGAGCCGCAGGTACAGGGGTGGCTCTTAGACGCCAAGCCTGGATGCGGCTCTGTAATTTTGCAGATCCCTTTAAGGCGTCCTTCACAAATTCTCCCTTTGATGGGTCGGCTTTGTTCGGCCCTCAAGTGAAGGATACATTGACCATTTGTGAACAGGACGGCAAGACTCTTTCTGCCGTAGGGGTCAGTTTTTCCACCCCTTCTAGACCTTACCCCAAAGGACAAAAGGGTGGAAAGATGTGGTTCCGCAAGTCCCAAGGAGTCACGCCGGATACACGTGGTCAGTTTACCCCTAGAGGCAGAGGGGGTAATAATAACAGGCGCCCTAGAGGCAGAGGGGGTCCACAGAACCAGGGAAGCAGAGAGTCTCTCTCTGACAAGCCCTTTCAGCATCCCTGAGATGTTGCCCGACTGTCCATCCTTGGAGGCAGGCGGGGAAGATATCGCTGTACCCAGAAGCCTGGCGTTCCCTCACTCAAGACAGATGGGTACAGTCGATCATATCCGAGGGTTACAAAATTCCTTTCGAGGAATGTCCCTTCTCTCACACAAATTCCCTTCCAGATGTACCACCGGTCTAAGGAAGTCGCAGAGTTAGAAGTGTTAAAACTTCTACAAAAAGAGCCATTCAGCCAGTTACAATAGACCATTCAGAGCCGGAATCTACTCAAGATTCTTTTGGTCCCCAAAAGGCGGAGACTGGAGACCAATATTGGATCTCAGCAGACTCAACAAGTCTGTGAGAAAGACAAGATTCGAATGGTCACACTTCAGTCAATTTTGCCCTTCCTAGAGAAGGACAACTGGATGTGCTCAATAGATCTTCAGGACGTACTATCACATAAAAATTCACAGCGCTCCAGAAGGTTTCTCCGCTTCGGCTGGGGTCCAGTCATTTCAATTCAGAGCCCTGCCCTTTGGTCTCACTACAGCCCCAGAGTGTTCACCAAATGTATGGCAGTGGTCACGGCTCACCTGAGGCGTCAAGGATTCCAGGTGTTTCCGTATCTCGACGACTGGCTCCTTTCAGCCACCACCAGGCATCAACTTCTTCAAGCCAGGGATTACACAATAAATCTTTGCACTCAATTGGAATTTCGATCAACTACGAAAAATCCTCCTTATTGCCCTGCCAGTCTATTACTTTCATAGGCGCAAACTTAAACTCTGTTCGGATGTCAGCAACCCTCACAGACCAAAGAATCTCAGATATACAAAGTCACGTGAGGATCATCCTAGCCAGCAAAAAAGTACAAGCCAGAATGGTTCTAAAGGTGTTGGACCTCATGGCTGCGGCCATTACCCTTCTTCCCCTGGCTCGCTTCTACATGCGCCTGCTTCAGTGGATGTTGTTCACTCAGTGGTCTTACCAACTTCATCGTCACCAAATATTGGTGACACAAATTTGCAGGAATCATCTTTCATGGTGGATTACTTCTCCCCAGATTCACCAAGGCAGACCCTTGTACCCCGGCCCACTGCCACTGTCACTACGACGCCTCCTGATCGGGTGGGGGGTCATTATCAGGGCAGGATGGTTCATGGGACGTGGCAACCGTTCAATACCACCTGCACATAAATGTCCTAGAGATGCGAGCAGTGCTTTTAACGTTGCAAGCCCTCAACGACTTTCTTCCCTTGGGAACAATTGCAGTTCACACGCACAACATGTCTGTAGTATGGTATATCAACAAACAGGCGGAACCAAGTCCTACCCTTGTGTCGAAGCTCTCAGACTTTGGCAATGGGCGATCTCCTCTCATCGGTTTCTGGTAGCAACGCATATCCTGGGAAAACCAACATTTTAGCGGACAGATTGAGCAGAGCTATTCTCATGCCTCACAGTGGTCTCTCAAACAATCTATAGTGGAGGAGATTTTTCTAGAATGGGGCCGCCCATGTTGCGATCTTTTGCTACTCCCAAAACAGCAAATGCCCAGACTTCTTTCTCTCTTCCCACTGCCAGGCCATCCCCAGAGACGCTCTAACCCAGGATTGGCCCCAGGGACTTCTTTATGCCTTTCCTCCTTTTCCGCTGATTCCACAAGTACTCCAGAAAGCCACCGTTTTGAGAGCCAAAATGATTCTCATTGCTCCCTATTGGCCTCGACAGATTTGGTTTCCGTTCCTCCATCGCCACCTTTTGGTGCAGCCGTGGCATCTGGACCCAGTACCAGACCTTCTGATTCACCAATCGGGTCAGCTGCACCGGTCTACCCTTCTCTCAACCTCACAGCATGGTTGCTCCACTTCCTTCCTTAGCCAGGCTTCCTATGATCTCTAATCCTGTTAGGGACATCATAGTAGCTTCCTAAATCCTCTACTAGAAGGATTTATACCAGCAAATGGAAACGCTTTTCTTGTTGGGCAAAAGCTAAAAATATTGATCCCTTTACTGCTCCAGTACAAGCAGTTTTGGATTTCTTAGCGGAAGTCTTTCACGCGGGCACTTCTTCTACGGTCAAAGTTCAGTTGGCTGCTATCTCGAACTTTCATGTCGGGTTCGCAGATCACAACATTATGTCCCACAGGCTTTGTAGAGCCTTCTTAAAAAGAATTTTTCTCCTGAAACCTCCAATCAGGAGTCCTCCTCCTCAATGGGACCTAAATTTAGTGCTGACATCCTTGATTCTTCCTCCCTTCGAGCCAGCTGTTTCATGTTCCCTGAAATTTCTTTCATGGAAAACTTTATTTCTGGTTGCTATTACGTCGGCTAGGAGGGTATCTGAACTTCATGCTCTCTCTGTTCGTCCCCCCTATTTGGTCTTCCACAAAGACAGGGTGTCATTGAGAACTATCCGACCTTTTTGCCTAAGGTCTCCTCAGAGTAATTTGAATCAGTCTATTGACCTTCCTGTATTTTTCCCAAACTACTCAAACAGATCGGAACAAAAGTTACATTATCTTGATGTTCACCGCCAACTCAGATATTATTTGGACAGAACAAAACAATTCAGGAAATCCGATCAGCTCTTTGTTTCTTGTGCTGATAACAAAAAAGGCCTTCCCGTTTTAAAAGTGACCTTATCTAGATGGCTTTCTTCTGTCATCTCTGAAATTTATCAGCTCAGGGGAAAACAGCTGTGCTCGAAACCTAAAGCGCATTCAACCAGAAGCTTAGCCACTTCCACAGCTTTTCAAGCTAGACTTCCATTAGAAAATTGTATAGAAATCCAATAAACCATGAAAATAAAACTCTGCGTGTTCAGACCACAATCTTCTTTAATAAACAAAGAGTAAAATTCAGTAGATTCAGCGCTATCGTCTGCTGCAAGCAGACTTCATCAGAATAATGAATACACAGTGCCTCTCTTTTTTATATTGTTATATTGAAACAATTTACTACATAATTGTTATAATTAATAATTAATTAAATCTGTGAATTGAAGCAATTATAACACTAATATTCCGTAAATGCATCACTTCCTTGTATGGTCATGCCACAAAAGGCAGGAAGTGTATGTAAACACGAATCTTTAAAATGCGTGCTTTTCTAAATGCTTTGCATTCTGCCATTCAGAAATTTCTTTCCTTTCTTTTCCATATAAGGCAAATTAATGCATAAATTAATTTAAATACACAGTTTTCTATTTTCTTTTGTAATATGTAATATAATGTAAATATACAAATATGAAATGTACGTGTTCACATAATAAACAATTAAATATATGCACATAGGTTTGAATAAATTAAATTACTAACAATATTTACAGAATTCATTTGTAGGAACTTGTTTTGGAAATAATAAATTTACAATCGTTTCATACTTATGACGTGTAATTCATGTAATAACATATAAAACTATTCATTAAAATTTTCAATAAAAATATCGCTCTTCTTGATAATACCTATTATATAGTGTATTGACTTCTCATTATATTTTAATTAATTTTCTTTTCTATTTATATAGAAGTTTAAGAAAAGTCCTTCGTCATTTTATTATTAAAAATGTGTTAAACGTTTATATCGGATAAAAATGTTAAAATTATCAAATAATGTTCTACTTTTCATTGTTTATAACAGGAAAATCTCACCAAGGAACTAGACAATATAACAATATTAAAACTCGAATATAAAGTTACTGTGACATAAATAACAGTGTATAATTTACATAAATCTTATATAAAATGTGAAATTGATTTATATATTGTATATCCAAAAACACTGATGCAAAAAGCAGTGTGGGGTGGAATTGATAATTGTATCACCCATAATGCCATATTTCTTAAATAAATAATATAAAATATAATTATCTATATTATATATACCTTTCTTAAAAATGTGTTGATTAAATTAACATATTTTTATTACTTATTTGTTGATTTAACTTTTAAATCCTTGAGGCCTTATCTATTAATATGGGTTTAATACTTATATATTCATTAAGCCCTGGAGGGGTATTTGATCTTAATAATAATAATTGCCATCTCATTTCTTTCTGCAACAAAACATTTTTGATATTACCCCCCCTGGTGTCCTTTTTAATAATTTCCACAATTCCAAACTTAAAATCTGTAAAACTTTCACATTCCACAGAATGTTTAAACAAGGCATTAGTCTCCTTTCTCCTTTTAATATCGTTGGTATGTTCGTAAATTCTCTCTCTGAGAGTCCTCTCAGTCTTACCCACGTAAAACGAGTCACATTTAGAACAAGTGGCCAAATATACCAACATCCTGCTCCTGCAGTTACCTTTACAAAATGTTATCTTACTTTTTAAACTATTCTGAAGTGTGATTTCTACTAATGAATTAATATATGCACACTGCCTGCATCTGCCACATTTTGTGGTACCTTTCTTTCGGTCATTGTTATTTGCCTCGGCCTCAAAGATTCTTTTAAAGTTTTTTGCAGTTTTATATGTAAAATTTGGTTTTTTTCCAACCACTTCATAAATATCTTTGTTGGTTTTGAAAATGCTCCAATTATTTTTTATAATCCCAGTAAAACAATCTGAGAAGCCATTATATTCAACAATGCACGCACTTTTGTAATCAATGTTTTCATCAGTGTTCGTGTTGTTAGGGGTAAATCTTTCACCTAATAATGGTTTAAATTTTATACCCCAACCCTGATATACTTCTGTTAAAATGTCACCTACAAATTGTGTTGGATACCCCCTTTCTATAAATTTTTCCAATAAAAAGGAAAACTCTTTCTCCAAGTCTTGTTTTTGGGAAGTCATTCGTGCAATCCTTACAGCTTGACCCTTGACTATACTTTTCTTTTGGTGTAGGGGGTGTTGGCTGTTGAATTGCAAATAACTATTACACCACGTTTCCTTACGAAAAATGTTAGATTTAAAGCCACTAGTTGTCTTACTTAAGGTGATATCCAAGTAGTTTATATTTTGCTGTTTAATCTCATGAGTGAAAGATAAGAAAGTAGTGGTTTGATTTATATAAGACATAAAGTCTTTTAAGTCATCAGGGGTATCTTCTTCCCATAATAAAAAGATATCATCTAAAAATCTCAGATATATCTTTATATTTTTCATATATGGGCTTTGAAAAATATTTTCTTCCTCCCATCCGAGAAGTACCATATTTGCATATATGGGGGCACATGCTGCCCATAGCTACTCCAGTGACTTGTTTATAATATTCTCCTTGAAACATTATAAAATTGTTATCGAGGACCATTTCTGTCAACTCTATTAATAATTTTCTATTATCATCTGTTGTATTGTAGTATTTGTACACACTATTCTCAAAGTATTCAAACCCTTCGTTTCTAGGAATGCAAGTAAATAAATCTTTCACGTCTATTGTCACCAATTTTATTGTTTCTGACCACAAGTTATTGGTAATTTTTCCTAAAAAATCCCATGAATCTTGTACCAAATGAGTTTGATTTTTCACAATTTCTTTCAAATGGTAATCAATATAAACTGCTAGTGGTTGAGTTTTTGATCTTTTTGCTGACACTATAGGACGAAAGGGAGGTTTGAAAATATTCTTATGTATCTTGGGTATTGCAAAGATATGTGGTATATAAGGATATGTCTGCTTTAAGAAATTGTAAGTTTCCTTCCCAATTCTAGTATCTATTAGATATTCTTCCAACCAACTGTCACTTCTGCCGTAGGCAATTTGTATTTCATTATACGATACTGTGGTGTAGGTCTTTTCATCCATTAATAATTCTGTTAGAATATTGTTATAAACTTCTTGACTAAAAATGACCATTCCACCGCCCTTGTCAGGTTGCATTAACCTCAAATTTGTATCTTTTATTAAATTTTTCATCAATGTTGTTTCTTTTTCATTTAAATTCATATTTTTGTGCAACCTTTTAGATTTTTCATAAGTATCGTAGATGTCGTTGGTTACTATAGCTTCAAAGGTCCCTATCAAAGGGTGTAATGGGGGATTGTAAATACTACTTCTACTAGGACCTTGGCCGCAACTTGAAGGTTCATTTTGTCTCCTCAGAGTAATTTGAATCAGTCTATTGACCTTCCTGTATTTTTCCCAAACTACTCAAACAGATCGGAACAAAAGTTACATTATCTTGATGTTCACTGCCAACTCAGATATTATTTGGACAGAACAAAACAATTCAGGAAATCCGATCAGCTCTTTGTTTCTTGTGCTGATAACAAAAAAGGCCTTCCCGTCTCAAAAGTGACCTTATCTAGATGGCTTTCTTCTGTCATCTCTGAAATTTATCAGCTCAGGGGAAAACAGCTGTGCTCGAAACCTAAAGCGCATTCAACCAGAAGCTTAGCCACTTCCACAGCTTTTCAAGCTAGACTTCCATTAGACACTATTTGTGCAGCAGCCACTTGGGCCACTCCTCATACCTTTGTTTCTCATTACAAATTGGATTTGGCCTCAGGGACAGAGCCAGTTTTGGCTCTACAGTTCTCAAGAGTCTGTTCCATTGAGCCACCCAGGATAGAGGTGCTAGGGGGCCTCCCATCAAGCAAGAATGAAGGCGAGATTGACAACAACATTGAGAAGTTATGTACCTACCATAACGTTCCATGTTAGTTGTCTTCTCTTCTTGCGATCCCTCCTTCCCCTGGCCTGACAGACCTTTTTCTCTACATGGAAGAATGCTTCTTAAGACCATACAATCCTGGTCTTCCTAACCCATCCTTCAGGCTTTTCTCTGCCTTCTTTCTTCCTTTGGGAAGTTTTTATGCTAGGTGTTGTGCCTATGGACAACAACGAGATCTGGGTACTTACCGCCTTGCATCATGGGATATGGGGCTGCCTCGAGCTGGTAAAAGTGACTCTCGAGCTTAGCAGTGAGCGAGGATCGCTCCTCAACCCATCAAGCAAGAAAGAAGGCGAGAGAAGACAACTAACATGGAATGATATGGTAGGTACATAACTTCTCATTAATTGATTGTATTATTAAAGCTGGAGTGGTACTCCAAAACTGCCATTCTAATGAAGTTTTGGTGAAGGACAAAAGCACTTAACTCTGATTTTGTGCTGTAATAAACTTGGATTTTACTGTACTACTGGTGGCTTTGTGCTTGAGTTAACATAGATTTTTTTTAGTTTTTATTAGTTGAGGTTTGGATCTGACATTGGGCACACCTGTTTTTGGATTACAAAAGGTATGTACTTAGATTAAACCTTCCCTTCTCACCCCTGCATTTTTGTCAAGTCTTTTTGCTTAAGGTGAGTGAGTGGGGAAGGTTCGGTTGTTCCCTTTTTCATGGAGTTCTTTGTCCTCCTTTATGTGGAAAATATAAAAGAGTATTGGTATGCAAACATTTTTTGAAGCATCCATTTGGTTTTCTGTTCACACTTTTCTAAACACTGTAGGCTGATTCTTATTTCCAGAACTGTACTTGGAAGGACTTTCCTTCTCTGTTAAAATGTATGCCTCTGCCATTTTGACTTGCCTGCTTTTGCACCCATCTTTTTCTCATCCTACCCTTGAGCAATTTCTCAAGGTTATTAATTCATCTCTGTCCTCCCAGGAGGATCTGCACCCCCCCCCCCCCCCCGGACCTGAAATTTGTAGCAGAAAAGCTGATATTGCCACTGCTTTGAGCCTGCTGCCTCCTCTAACCTATTGTCATGAGATTCATGTTGCTTTAAAATGTTCCTGTTCTATACTTCTCTGTGGTTGGTTTATGTTGTAGCATTGCTCCGATTTCCACATCCGAGCATACCTGGCTTTTCCAGCATGTAATTTATTGCCATTTGGATGTTCGTATGCATTTTGCACTGCATTATAGTGTGTGGTACAGGCCTTGCTGGAGTACAGTGCATCTCTAAAACCTGCCATTTATCTAACTTGTTAAAGTACGGCTGTCCTTCATAATGAGTATTGCTGCATGAATTCATAAGCATCATAATCTTTATCCACATTTTTACATGGTGTTTAGGGTATCATGCCAGCTGTCACCACCTCCCAATTCAGTACTACTCTCCTACCTTCTTGGGTAGTCAAGTCTGACGGTCTCCGGTCTTCCCCCATGGAGCCATCCATCTCTTGGCTGGATGTCTTCATCTTCTTTTGCCTTCTTCCTGTCTATCCTAAATTTGCTTTATCAACTCTTCTGCTTTCCTGCACATGTGACTGAACCACTGTAATCTGTTTTCCTTAACCAGCTCTCCATCTTGGGGCTACTTTGGCTTCTGCTTTGATGTCCACATCTTTTCATCAGTTCCACAATGTGCATCCTGTCACCCACCTCTGACATTTCACCTCCATCAGCAAAGGCTTCCTCAACTACATTGTCTTCACTGTCCCAGGCTTGTGGGTCATACAAAAGCAATGGTCTTGACAGTGTTTTATTCTCCTTATCTTATATGTTGTTCTTGCTTTAGGAAAAAAAGAAAAAATATGTGCAGTTTGATGTCCCAAGAAGAGAGTGGCTACAGTCTCCTACCATGGCATTATAGGAAATTCTGCAATAAACAGAACTTTTTCCCTGCCAAATTGGATGGTCTGAATGTCATTCATTTTTTTTTGTTTGTTTTTTTTTTGTGTCCTTCATAGACCCGTGACCAGTGGAGCTCAACTTGACAGCACTGTTGCTTGCTCTCTATGTCTGTAGGTGCACACTCATAGTAAAGCACTATAAGAGGGTTGAGGGACCAGTGTATATAAATTCAGGTGCATATTGGTCCTTTGTAGCGAGATCTTTACCATCAGACTGAAACCTCTTTTTAGAGATGGGTGTATTGTTTGTCGTCCACTATGAAATGCTGAAATAGTTTTTAAAAACCACAGCTTGAGGCTGTGCTCTGTCGTGTAAGTAGTTGCTCACTGCAAGACTTTATTTTAAAAGTTTTAATTTGCATGTTGAGAAGCATGCACTTAGTGTGTTCAGAAACGTCTGTCGTCATATGCGTATACTGACACTTCATTCATCTTTATGGATTTGTTGTCCATTAGGGTGTATTTCATCTGAGCTGCCCTGTAATCTATTACTATGTATTTGTTGTCCTTGAATTTTAAAAGCTTTGGAGGGACTGAATTTGGTCCATCTCCTTTCCTTTTCAGAATAACTTATGTCTTTACTATAATGATACATTGAGTTATTATTTAACAGTAACTTTTAAGAAGCAGGGCTAGCCACCTGGCAGTGTAAACCTTGGCCCTATGTGATTGTCACTGTTGAAGTGACACCCCGACCCCATGTGCAGAATGAGGAAAAATGAGTTGTAGGTAGATAAGATGTGTGGTAAGTCTGCTGGTGGTTCACTTCCAGGTGACTAAATGCTTACTTTGATCTAATTTTAGTAGCATTTCAGTTGTCTTCCATCAGATTTCATGTTTATATCTTGGATTGCTGTATGTGAGGATGTCTGTGCTTTTGTCCCATGTAGTTTTAATTGAAGTTTGTAACAAAAGTTAAGAGAATATTGGGGTTAAAGAAAAATGGTGAAAACTGCGGAGGTATTTGCATTTTTGAGTACTTCTATTTGGGACTTAAACTATTTGCTGAGTTGTTGTACTTGCTAGTCACTTTTCTCAAGTGTTGATTAAATGTTCATACTTATTTTAAATGCCTGAATTATGTGGCACATTAACAGTTTTCATGGTTTCTGACCGTACTGCGCTCATATTTCGATTTTGCAGGCTAAGGAGTCATGGGAGATGAGTACTGAAGAGAAGTTGGAACAAGGATCTATTGTAAAGGAAAAGGGTACTCAGTACTTCAAAGTAAGTAGACACAGGAAATAGAGTTTCTGCTATTACTGATCTGTATACCTCTTCGTCTCCCTTCTGTAGTATAACCTGTTTTGAAAGAATTAGTATGAACAAACCTGAATTTTTTTTCTGCGAACAAAGTGAATTGGAATGTCTGCTTATTGACAAAAAGTACTGTTGCTCTTCATAAACTAAGCAACCAGTTAAACAAATAGAAACCTTTATAAAGGGTGTATGAGTAGTGCTTTTTTAGGCCACTTACTTCATTCCAACTAGGTTAGTGGGGGAGAGAAAGTCCAGACGTTCGCACCTTTGGTGGGGCCTAGTTTGACAAATACAGTTATGAGTTAACCGAAAGCACAAAATCCAGGAAAACTGAATTACTTCATAAAATCTTATTCTTAATGTTGTCAGCTTGCGTATCTTTACTCCTTTTATATAAATGTGGTCATCAGTGCTTTTGTTCTGGAAGTACATGCTGGGGACTTTGAGTGGAGGGTGGGGATGGAGGGAACCAAACAAACACCAGCCTTCAAATAAAGCATGAGTACTTGGGAGAGTAGTAGTTCAGGGGTACAGTGTGTACATCATTACCCTGCTTAATGGAACTGCAGCACTCAAATGAATATTTCATTTGTGTTCATGCAGTAAAAGCCGTGGAGGTCTGGGCAGCTGTGGGGAATACTAGTGTGTTGCTAGGTGTTACTTTCATATTGGGATTCATTAATTTGCCTGGTATATTTGTTAGTCTTAGTGGCTTGTGGTTTTGAAAGGTCTAAGACTTGTTAGCACAGTTTAGTGGTGAACACAGGTAAATACTTCAGACTCAATACCAAATAATGATTTGCATTTCTGTGACTTATTTAGCTGTAAGCTAAAAAAATAATACATTAGTAGAAAATTTGTTTTTTCATTCACTATGCATGCCTATATTTTGTAAGGTTTTGGCAGCAACCATTATCCAGTAGTCAAAGCAGAAACCTATGTATCTCCTAGACTTGTTGACTAACTTTTGTTTTGGCTGTTGAAGTCATTGGTGGAGAGTAGGGGAAGTTCTTGCCAGACGCGCTTCACTGTCAGATTTTGGATTCCTCTAAAATTACTGATGTCCTTCTATTCATCTGTTACAGTATTCTTTATATCGGGGAGTTGCCTGCCCAGGCGGCCCAACATCAGCCAGTATACCAAAGTCTTTCACTACCATGTGGTGCGTGGTATGTCTGACATAGGCTGCTATCAAATGTAGGCTATAAAAGTGACATATTCACGCACCATCCTCGGAACTTATTTGCCACCAGCTGGATTGCCAGTCCCAGATGTTGCTCTGCTGTCGGAATCGCTTTCTTCATTACAGGTAAGTGCTCTGGTGGGGAATCTTTGTGTCTTTTGCTACTATTTGTTATTGGTTGAGAGTTGTCATCCAAGAAGGGGAAGTGTGACTGTGGAAGGCAAGTTCTACACAAGGATAGTCACTCTCCATGCCGCCTTTGTTTCGGGCCCCACCACGACCATAAAAATTGATTTGTCAGTCGTTCATGCCCAAAACCCTTTGTGGCCAACTTTCGTCCTTCACTGTTTACTTGGCGAACCAACACTTTGAAATTTTTAGCCAAAAGTGTGATGGAAGGTTCCTCGGGCCCAACAACCGAGCAGAAGGCCAAAAGCTTATGCCCAAAGCCGAAGCTGAGCCTCTCCCCATGGAGGTCTTTCCTGAGGAGCATAATAGCCTAGAGACATACTCCATTCTGAATCTAGATCCTCAGGCTGAGCCAGTTTTGCAGGTCGCCTTAGCACCAGACTCCAGCACATCCAGGGAGGCCTTACAAACAGAGTCCCGATGTCCAGGGGGAACTCAGGCTCATTTTGTCGGAAGGCCATAGAGGAATCACCCAGATTGTAGTGAGGGAAGATGTCCGCTCGGATTTGCTGGAGTGTAGGCCTATGCCCGGGCCTCTCCTCTTTTCTTTGGATGGATACTTCTGCTAAGAAAAAGCAGAAAACTTAAACATTCCTCATACCCACAAAGAGTAGCATAATTTTGCCCAGTGTTTGTTCAAGGCCTTCCTCTGGGTCCCCACTCCCTTCTCGCTCTTAGCCCTCATCACCCCCAAAAAAGGGTCAGACCTCAAGCTACTTCAGAGGATGAGTCTTCCCCTGATGAGGACAGTGATTCTTTACCTTACTCCTCTCAGATTCCTTCCCTCTTGCAATACGCCTCCCCAGAGGAAGACTGTAATAGGGTGGACTTCCCTTAGGCGAAGATTTCATTTGGGGGAGCACTTTCAAAATTGAAAGACCATTTTAAATGGGACAGTTCTTCGATGTCAGAGGTACAAAAGAGATGCTACAATCTCCTCTAGGTGGAGACCCCTAGTCCTTCAGCTGTCCCTCTAGTTATTCCTGCCTTTCTGGATGCCTTTGCCTCCATGTCCCTACATCTTGACTGACAGCCTCTGGCCCCTAAGAAGCTGGCTAGATGTTGTCAAGTGCCTCAGTACTGCAATTTCCTTTTTAAAGCCCCTGTGGCATACTCTTAGGTCATCTCTGTAGCCTCTGATAAGGCCTTGAAATCCCTTCCTTTCCACTTCCCTTCTCCCCTTGATAAAGACAGTTGGCGACTCGAGTGGTTGAGGAAGAAAATCTGCACTTCAGCAAAGGTTTGCCTGGTTGAGACCAAACCCTTCCTGAGAAACATCAAGGTGAAGCTTATGGATGCTCCCCTTGACCACTCTGCCTTGTTCGGTAAACCATCATCTGAACTTCTCAAGTCCAGTTCCAAAATTTCACAGGAACTATCCTGGAAAATGGGTCTTTGTCCACAGGCAATCCCGGATCCCCCCCAGCCAAGCCCTCCAAGGTGAGTAAGAAACCACATTACTTCTCAGCATCCACAGCTGCTTCCCATGTGGCTAAGTAATGCTTTCTGATAGAACAGGGTCACGTCCTTCTATTAATCTGTTGCAGTATTCTTACATGAGGGAGTTGCCTGTCAAGGTGACTATTTGACGTCGGCCAGTATTTCAAAGTCTTTTACTACTTTAAGGCACGCAGTGTGTCTGACCTAGGCCATTATCAGAGGTTGGCCATAAGAGGCGTACATGTGCACTGTCTTTAGAACTTCTTTGCATCCATTCAGATCAGTTGCACCCAGTCAGATCGCCAGTCCAGAATGTTGCTCTGCTGCCAGAATTGCCTACTTCTGTAAAGATAAATGCCCCATTGAGGAAACCTATTTTTGTCTTTTACTGCTGCCTTATTTTTGATTGAGGTTGATGTCATCCAGGAAAGGGAAGTGTGACTGTGGAAGATGGATTCCACATAAGGATAGTCTTTTCTAGTGCCTCTTCTGTCTTGGGCCTCAACACGACCATAAAAACTGCTCAGTCTGTCCGTCTTTTGTGCCAAAGACTCTCCAAAGTTGGTTATTGTCCCTCATAATTTACTAAGAAAATCAATACCTTAAGCTTTTTAGCTAGGAGCGCGATGGAACGCTCCTTAGACCACACAACAGAGCCTATCAAGCGTAAGGCCAAAAAACCAAGGCCCGAAGCCAAAGTTGTGCCGCTTGATACTGATATCTCTCCTGAAGCACATGAGAGCTTGGAGACGCGCTCCGTCATGAAACTGGATCCACAAGTTGCGCCCATGTTTGTGTCCAAAGACCCCAGA
The DNA here is from genome assembly GCF_019279795.1 of Protopterus annectens. Taxonomy (NCBI): domain Eukaryota; kingdom Metazoa; phylum Chordata; order Ceratodontiformes; family Protopteridae; genus Protopterus; species Protopterus annectens. The sequence goes on from NC_056745.1 coordinate 200,662,749, forward strand.
GGATTTACCCAGATCGTGATTGGTGAGGACATTGACTCGGACTTGGTCAAATGTAGGCCTACATCCAGCCCTCCTTTGCATCGCATAGATACCCCTGCAAAGAAGCAAAACTAGACATCTCTCTCCACTTCCAGACCCACAGAAGGAATTATCACTCAAAGCCTATTCCTGAGGCCTTCCTCAGGTTGGACAACTTCCCCTTTTGCCTGGCCTACCTCCCTTCAGAAGAGACCTAGGCCTTCAGCTATCTCAGAGGAAGACACCTCATAAGAAGAGAGTGATTCTCTGGATTATTCTTCTAAATCCCCTCACCCTTAGATTGCACTTCCCCTGAGGAAGGTTCAAATGGAACAGAATCTCCAATGGAGGAAATTTCCTTTGGGGAGACCATTTCTAGGATGTGAGATCACCATATGCCTATCCCTTCCCAGCTGGGAATCCATAACTTTAAGATGCCTGGGTCCTGTACATCATCAAACATGGATCATTTTTAGTTTGGCACACTGTGCCCCATTTCAGGGGTCTTCCTCAACCCCCAGCAGATCAGATTCCTCTTTTTCCCCCAGGTACGGGAAACCCCGTTAGAACAGTGTAGAGTATAACCAGTTCCCACTCAACAAAAAGGAACAGGCTACTATATCCACATATTTCTGGTTCCTAGAAAGGAGGGGCCATGGAGACCCATTCTAGATCTTTCCTTTCTCAAACCTTTCTTAAAGGTGCCTTTCAGCATGCTAACTCTGCAGGCCTTCTTTCCTTGGATCCACCCCACACGTCTTGCTGGCATCCATAGAGACATCAAGGATTCTACCTACATGTTCCCATACATCCCAGATTCATGAAAGTTCTACATTTCTCTGTGGGTTCCTGGCAGTTTCAGTTCTCTGCCTTGCCCTTTGGTCTTTCTACAGCTCCAAGAGTTTTCACAAACTGTTTAGCTCCAGTGGTCACATTCTGCTGACTCCAAGGCATCCAGGTCTTCCCTTACCTGGACAACCTACTGATCCAGGCCAATACCCCGGAGGAATTGCTGAGCAACCTTCACTCAGCCATTGCCATCCTACAATGCCTAGGAGTCATGGTCAACTTCAACAAATCTACCCTCATCCCATCTCAAGACCATCTCTTTCTGGAGTGCAGATTCCAAACAGAAAAAAAATGATAGTGTCTTTCCCACCCCAAAAGGCTCAGGAGCTCTGTCAAACTTTTCTCCTAGATCCTTCCCCTATAACAGTTGTCAGCAAGACAGTTTTTCATAATCCTAGGACTGATGGCCTCCACCATCCCTATGCTATCCCTGGACAAGACTCCACACGAAATTTCAATGGTTCCTAAAATCCATGTGGACACAGCAAGCTCACCCACAAAAATTTCTTATACCACTCCTTCCTTGCCTCAACAAGAGCTCCTGTGATGGATGCAGCAAATATCCACAAACCCAGCATTTCCTATTCACCCACTCCCCCCCCCCAACCCAGAACTTGTACACAGATGCTTTCGATATAGGCTTGGGGGGGGCAGTTTTGGGCCCACAGATTGTTCAAGGACAATGGAGCCCCTCTCAAGGAAAGGACCACATAAATGTAAAATCGATGAAGGCATTTATTCCAGCTATTCAGGCCTTCCAACCTCTCTTCAGCTCAGGATGGCTACTGATCTACACAGACATGACACTTCGGTGGTATGTAAACAAGTAGGGGGGGGACAAGATCCTTCCTTCTGTGCAGATTAGCCTTGCAAGTTTGGGAGCTCGCAAGTCAACTTAAGCTCTCTTTTCTGGCGGTCCACATTACTTCCAGTCAGAACTCTGTGGCAAGACACACTAAACAGATCCACAACACAGGCCCACGAATGTTTGCTTCATAGGGATGTGATGTTCGTGTTTCACTGTTGCAGTCATTACACTTGGTTTATCCTGCTGGCAGGCTACCTGCAGTCGGCCCGAGTTCCAAAGTCTTGGTTTGGCGTCTGTTGCTGTCGCCTCTTCCCTGACATCAGTGCGCCCGGGGTATAAAAGATGCAACCTACGCCATTTTCTTCAGTCTTTCTTGCCGTGCGGTGCCCGAAGCAACAGCAGTTGGCAAGTGCTGGCCGGCCGAATCCTGAGATTTTTCGAAATTGAATTTCAGAACCGAAGTGTTCAATAAAGCTAAGTACCCCGTTGGGGAAACTTTTTCTTGCTCCAGACCGATGTCTGTAAAAGTTAATTGTATTTCTTGTGTGAAGCAAATACCTCATAAGGACTTTCACTCTTAGTGTATTCCTTGCCTAGGCCCTGACCACGACATTACCACTTGTCGGTTTTGTGCTAGATTCAATAAACGCACTATTAAACGTCGGTTTGATTTTGCTTTACATTATTTTGGCCGAAGGTTTAATTACATAATGCCGCCGGAACAACAGACAATTTATAAAAAAAACGCAAAGACAAAGAAAAGGACAGGCATCCAAGGTCCGAAACAGACAAAGCCTCTTCTAGGCCAGTTGCCGGTTCTCAGTGAGGTGCTTTCGCAGCCCCTGTCACCTGCTACCTCAGAGCCACAGGCCATATCAGACAGCCACATGTAGACACCGAGGCCTGTAGAAACTCAAGGTATTGGGCCTACGGAAACTATTCCCTCAGATGGGTCTGGAGCCACTGAGCAGGCATCGGCTTCTGAGGGTGTTTCAGACCTTCACAGCTTACAATTAAGCCCACTACAGCAGCCAAGGCAAAGTCAAAAACACCATTAAAGACAAGGAAACAAGTATAGCATTCTCCTGAACAGTCATCCATGCCAAAGAAACAAATGCTTAAAATGGCCGAAGACCTAATTACTTTAATCAGGGGTTCCCATCCCCCTCCTGACAAAAGGCCTAGGCAAGACACAGACTGATTCCTCTGACCAGGTTTCTATTTCCTCTGATTCCTCTTCTGATCAGGGATATTCTCTCCCTCCCTATGAGGACTCTGATGCAGAAGAGTCTATACCATCAGCCTCTCCGCCTGAGGATTATTCTTTTGGGGAAACCCTGCACACCATGAGGGAGCATTTCCATTGGGAGAGCCAGGATTATTCAGAATCCAAGAAAAGGCTCAGAGACTTTATTTTATTGCCCCAGCACAGGCCCCTGGCTATTCCCCCTGTGCTTGATATTGTTGATGTTTTCTCTGAATCCAGTCTGACTCTTGATTCTTTACCCCCTGCACCAGTCAAGCCACACAGGTACTACAGGGTCACTGACTCTCATAAATTTCTTTACAAAAACCCTGCTGCAGATCCAGAAACAATTTCAGGGTCCTAAAGGGGTTAAGGCTTCAACTGCTAAAATCCTGTCCCCTCTGATAGGGATTCCAGAGCTCTGGACAGATGGGTGAAAATGTATACACTTCTGCTACTTTAGCTGTAAGGGCTTTAAATTGCCAGTTTCACATGCTTAAATGTCAACAGTACCTCATGTCCTTGTTAAAACAGAAAATGGTTTCAAACTCAAAGTCCTGACAGTAAGGAAATGCAGGATTTATTGCATGTAGCTGAACAGGTGGGAAAGCATACTCTGCAATGTAGTTTTGATTCATTAAAGGCTTCTTGTAGAGCCGCAGTTACAGGCTCTGTTATTCGAAGGCATGCTTGGTTGAAAGAATAAAGTTTACCTGACCATGTTAAAGTAAAATTATTGGATGCTCCACTACAGCATGATACTTTGTTTGGTGTTAAGGCAGAAGAGGTGTTAAAGAAAATGGAGGATAAAGCAAAATCAATGCGGACAGTAAAAAATTTATTGTAGGTTCAACCACCTAGGTTTAGCAGAAACTGGTCTTCAAAAAATTGGTCCTTTCCGGTGTCAGGCCACAAAGAGGCAGATACAGACGCCCAAGAGGCAGATCTCCGCCCCAAGGCTCCTACAGACCTAAACAATGGGGTGCTTCAGCCCCCAAAGGAGGAGAAGACAAATCACAACCTTAAAGGAAACAGTCCCAATGACTTCCTTCTACAGATGCCAATCACTTACCTTTTGGCAGCACCTTTAGGGGGGAAGCTAGCACTTTTCTCAAAAAATTGACACACAATCACCCAGGGCAAATGGGTACTGAATATTGTTTCTCAGGGTTACAGGTTCCACTTTCACACGTTTCCAAAATCAAAAGGTATGCCAGATCTGCCACAAAACCCATGGGCAGAGGCGCAAAAACAAATTGCTGCTCTCATGGACATGGGAGCTATTCAAAGAGTACCACAGCAAGAACAGGGGCAAGGATTTTACTCAAGACTTTTCTTAGTACCCAGAAAGGACAAAGCCTGGAGACCAATACTGGACCTGTCAATCCTAAATACTTACCTGGATGTTCCAAAATTCAAAATGTTAACACTGCAGCAACTTCTACCCATGCTGGGCAAGAAGGCTTGGCTAGTTACTTTGGACCTCAAGGAGGCATACCTGCATGTCCCAATCAGACAATCTTGCAGAAGATACCTCAGATTCATAGCAGGCTCAATGCATTACCAATTCTCTGCACTGCCCTTTGGCTTATCTGCTGTGCCCATGGTCTTCACAAAATGCCTGGCACCAATAATTGCATTTTGCAGATAAAAAGGAATTCAAATATATCCCTACTTGGACGACTGCCTTACTCAAGCAGAGAGCAAGGACATTCTACTAAAGCATCTGGCGTTTGTAAGAAGATTACTAATTTGCCTAGGGTACACAGTAAACAAAAAGAAATCAAAACTAGTGTTTTCTCAAGAGATAATATTCTTGGGTGCAAGCTTAAATACAACCGCCCAGATAGCTTATCTCATGCCAGACAAACAAAGGCAACTGACTCATTACTTTCAACTGATGGCAACAAAAACCCAGTTCCCTGCAAGAAAAATTCTGCAGGCCCTGGGCTTCATGGCATCCTGCATTCTACTAATTCCATATGCAAGACTGCATATGAGGAAACTACAATGGTATCTAAAAAGTGTTTGGACTCAACATTGTCACAGCCTGGAGACTATCATAACTTTAATTCCCTGCCTACAACAGGGGTTTAGATGGTGGTCCCAAGCCTGTCACCACAACAAGGGACAGCCTTTCACCTTACCCACAGCCAGGCAGACAATAACAATGGATGCATCGGGTTATGTCTGGGGGGGGGGGGGCACGTATGGCAGGAAAATGTGTTTAGCGCACGTGGCCCAAGGAACAAATTCCTCTTCACATCAATCAGAAAGAGATGCTAGCTGTACAGAATGCCCTGACAGCTTTCAAGGACCTACTACATCCAGGAAAACTACTAATAAAGACTGACAATACCACAGTTATGTGGTACATAAGCAAGGGGGCACACATTCCTACCCCCTGTGCAGGCAAGCCATGCCTTTGTGGCACACAGCACTGACCTATCAAGTACATCTGCAGGCACAATTCCTGCCAGGAACAAAAAATACACTGGCAGACGAGCTAAGCAGAAGTCTCATGGACCCTCACGAATGGAAACTAAATCCACAGGTGTTCAGCACGATAACAAGGAAATGGGGACGCCCGGACATAGATCTTTTTGCCTCACCTCACAATTGCCAACTACAGAAATTCTGCACAAGAACTTATCACTCTGAAGCATGGAATGTGGATGCTCTTTCATTCAGCTGGAAAGCCCTGACAAGTCTGTGCCTTCCCTCCAATGCCTCTTCTTACCAAGGTGCTCCTAAAAGTCAGACAAGAAAGGCCACAAATGATCCTGATTGCCCCGGGCTGGCCACGCCAGCACTGGTACCCAATCCTAAAGAGCTTGTCTCAAGGCCCAGCTTGGCCTTTACCTCAAATTCCTCATCTTCTGACTCAACAAAACAATCAGATTTTGCATAGTCAACTCAGAACCTTAAATCTGACATTTCAGCTCATTACAATACAGAACCTCCTATTTTTTCACATACTCTACTAAGACAGTACCTCAGAGCGGCAAAAAAACGCAAGACCCCCCAAGGAGAGCACCAGTACCAACTTGGGATCTCAATTTTGTTTTAGGAAAAACTCACACTGCCTCCTTTTAAACCAGCCAGCACAGCTGATATTAAATTCTTATGGAAAACTGCTCTGCTCCTAGCAATAACTTCAGCAAGAAGAGTCTCAGAGCCACATGCATTAATGGCTGTGGAACCTTTCATCATTTTTCACCAGGACAGGGTTTCTCTTAGGACAAACCCAACATTCATGCCAAAGGTAGTTTCCAATGTGGCCCTGAACCAATCCATTCATTTACTAACTTTCTACCCAAGTCCCCAGAATAAAGGGGAGAGACTTCTGCACGCTTTGGATATACAAAGGCAGCTACGATTCTACTTGGTCAAAACAAACGCTTTCAGAAAAACTGAGCAACTGTTTGTAGCCTATGCTGCAGGATCACAAGGAAAACCTATCAGACATTGCATCCGCTTCTGTTATGCACAACATGGCAAATCAGTGTCTAAGGACATTAGGCCACATTCTACCAGAGCAGCAGCCTTTCTCAGAGGAGTACCAACCCAGAGACATTTGGAGCTCAGTGCACACTTTCACCAAGCACTACCATTTACCTCTCTAGTCTAAATCCAGAGCAGGCTTTGCCACTGCAGTCCTGCAGGGCCTGGTAGCCTCCCCAAATCCAATTTAGACCCAGCTGCCCAACCTCATTTTTGGGATTCAACCCAAGTGTAATGACTGCAACAGTGAAACACTATGAACATAGTATAGTACAGTTGTGTACCTACCATAAATGTAGATGTTGGAGTGTATTCACTGTTGGCAGTCCAGGTTACCCACCCACCACCCCCCTTTTCATTTTTGGGACTTTTCTGTACTTTTCAACTCTATACAACCTATTTGGTGTATTTGCTTGTAGATGAAGGAAATGTTTATATTAGTACATGCATGCTTTTTGGCATAATTTTATTTTTCCAGCCTTCTTATCTGGGGGCACCTGACATCTGGGGCAAGAAAAACTGAAGAAAATGGTGTCAGCTGCATCTTTTATAGCCCTGGCACACTGACGTCAGGGAAGAGGCGACAGCAACCGACGCCGGACCAAGACTTTGGAACTCAGGTCGACTGCGGGTAGCCTGCCAGCAGAGGGGGCTGTGTGTGTGCGTTTTTCTATCTGTGTTTTGGTGGTGTAGGTTTTGAGGGACTATGTGATGAGTGTGGTGTGGTGCAAGTGTTTACCTTCTCCTGTTGACTGTCTAGTCCAGTCTTGGGTGAAGAGAGCTTTGCTTCCAGTTTAACTATATAAGTGCATCTCTCACAGGTTGTAGTATTGGGTGGTTGGAGGAGAGGGTTGTCTGTGTACATGAGGCAATTGCTGCTTTGCCCCAAGATGCCCAGATTTGTCAGGTAGACAGGAGAAAACCTCGGGAGCTGACTCTTAGACATGCCTGGATAGGTGCTTAAGTACGAACAACTGTTCCTCTAGACAAAGGAGGAAATTTGAGTGCTGTAGTAATTTATAGCTTATTTAGTGCTTACAAAGAGTTCTGAACAAGTGCTGAGCTCAAAGAAACAGATTTGAGTGCTAAAACTAAAAAACTGGCTAGTTCTAAGGGAAAAAGAGCAGACTGGTGCCGGGAATAGTTTAACCCTAGCTAAGTGACGATGCATAAAGTGTTTTTTTTTTTTTTTTTTTTTTTTTTTTAGATGACCGTATCAAATGAGCAAGTTAATTTAAACAAATTAACTAATAAAAAGCTAAAAACTGTGCCCCATTCCAGCAGTCTTCAATAATACAAGTTCTGTCTGCACACTCCTGCCACTAGGGTGCAGGGGAACCTTCTCCAAAAAAAAAAGATGGTCTGGATTAGTGCTCAAGTTATACAAACAAAGCTAGATTCAGCAGGTCTGAATTTAGGCTATGCTACAGTAAGCAAGGCGTACCAATTTCAGAAAGAAACGTTCAAATAAGGAGGCACAGTAAGCCTTTAACCAGAAACTCACAGCTCAGAAGGGCAGAATCTACTCTCTCCTCCCACAAGAGTGCAGACCACATCTTCTTAATGTAAAATAACTGGCCTGAAGCCAAAGTGCTTAAACCAGAACTAATACACTTTTAGAATAACCGACACTAAGCCTTCAGTCAGCAACTCCCAACTTAGAAGGATGTAAGCTATCTCTCCTGCTACAACGGTGCAGACCACAGACCACCTTAATGTAAAACAGCTAGTCTGAAGCCAAAGTGTTTAAACCAAAAGGCTTAGAATAACAGTTACAATTTAATCAGGCTACTAGCAAGCAGTAATAAATGCAGCAGAATAAATACAATTGAGCAATTTTAAGAAGAGGCAAAAGCAAAATAAAGTGCAATTTTTTTTTTTTTTTTTTTAGTAAAGTGCAAGGAGAGAGGAAGGAGGAGCAGAAGCAAAATTCAAGGTTAAGAACTTAAGTGGGTTGGCCTTCTCAAATGTTCTGATTGTATTAAGTAGAGTGGACACCAGACTGGGAGGGGTGTCCCAGATCAGATTTACAGCAGGGGCATGCAACTGCAAAGCCACTCCAACTATAACACCACAAGAATAGGGTGAGAGGGAGTGGGAAAAACAGTTTCAGGATAGATGAGAAACCGATGCCAGAAAATATAATAATTCAGTCAGGCAAAATTAAGACAATGCAGAACTCTGAACGGTTAAAATGCCAAGAAGTATACTAATCAGTTGCAGTGATACATTTCCAGATTGTTTGAGAATTATACTTCAGCCAGGAGTTATCTGAATTCTGCTCATATTCACTCGACACTTAATGACAAATTTGTTGAAAGTTAAATAAAACAGTCCTCTCCGTACCTCTCAACGGTACAGATTTTTACAGAATACCCAGGTGTTTGATTCACACTTTTGGTTTGCTTATCACAAAATTTGGTCTTCTGGCAAATAATTCGGGGCTAAAGTAAAAAATAAATAAATAAATGACAAGTTCCACAGTTCGTACCCTTCAGAAAATTCATGCTAATTGAAAAACTGATCTGAAGTAGTTACTTCATTTCCTCTGCAACTTGTGGGTATCTGATCCGACCTCTGATCCGAGCCGGCAGCTTTACTAGCTAAAAGATCCGAGCTCCTGGCTCCTCCCCTTTACCCATAATCCCCTGCTACATGCTCCCTTTCCTCAGATCGAGTTTGCCGCGGCTGAAAGAAACTTCTAGTGAAGAGCTCCTTAGGCTTGGGTAAGATCTTTTCAGTGAACCTTTGTCAAAAAGTTAGAAAAAAGTTTAAATTTTGTCATTGTGCGAGTGGTTTAGCTCCTTTTTGTCGAGTGATAGCCTTAGTTTTATTTTGTTGTGGTAATTTTAGCTTATATATTTTTTTCTGTCCCCTCCCCTTAGTGTGTGGGTGTGTTAGTGTGATGGCTGAGGGGCCCAAAGCTATCTTTTCTAAGTGCACTGAGTGTGGCCATAAGCTTTCCCCGGCTGATGGCCACACTCGGTGCATTTTGTGGCTGGGGGTGGCCCACTTATCCACTAGCTGCCAGATATGTGCAGCATTTAACCCCCGGGCCATCAGAGATAGGAACAAGTTGATCCTGGCGGACTTGTTACCGCAGGACACTTCTTCCTCTCCCTCTAAGGCACAAGCTGCTACTACAGCCCCCGTGCCTTTAGGCCCCCCGACTCTGCCTGGGGCTCAACCTCCCTCTGCTGCGCAGAGTTCAGGGGACTCTTGAGAGAGAAGAGGCATAAGGAGAAGGATAGAGAGAAACACAAAAGTCATAAGAGGCGGGCTGAGACTCATCCCTCAGCCCCGCCATCTAAAGCTACTAGCCGCTCTACGAGGGCCACTGGATCCCTCTCCCTCTCTGCTCCGTTCTCCTTGTTTCTCGCCGGAGGAGTACCGGTCTCCCTCGTTGTCGAGGCGGCCCTCCTGGCCCGCCTCGACTACCTCTAATAGGTCTACAAGAAGCCTGACTGACGCGGACATGGATTGGATGATGCATCGATTTCTGCAGACTCAGATGCAGATGGGGGTGCTCTGCCTCACCCTCCCCTCTGTGGGGGAGTGCATTCCCCCTTTTTGCCCTGATCACTCCTTCTCCAACTCGCTTTCAGGTTTTGGAGTCATCGGATCTGGGCCTTTTTGGAGCCGGGGATTTGTCGGCGCCGATATTTCCAGTAGCTTCGACGCCGACTGTACCCTCGAGTGTGTCGGATCCTAGCTCTCTGGGCCGAGAGCTGAGCGTCGGATCCATAGGGATTGGTGTGTCTTCGGCGCCCTTCAGGTTGGAGCACACTTCCCCCTCTGATCCGACTGCTTCGGCTCCGACACCGATCCCTGCTTCGGAGCCGAGGAGACTGCTTTCGGAGCCTGGGGAAAGAGGCTCGCCTTCGGCTTTTGAGGTAGTGGAGAGGGTTTCTGTCGTGGCCTTCCAAATCCCTGGTCCCGGGCGTCTGATCTTTCCGCTCCCCCTATGCATTTGGGTCTATCCTCCATCATCCGACCACTGGGACAGCCTGCTCAAACCCTCCAGTTAGTTCCCTTAGAGGAGCAGGACACCGTAGGTGAGCCCTCCTCGGGTACTTCCACCGAGGAGGTTCCTCGCAAACGGAAGTGTAAAAGGAGGCACCTGGACTCCCCTGAGTCCCTCACGACAGACACTGATTTGGATGAAAGGGAAGGTTCCCCAAGGTCACCCCCTGAGGATGTCTCCTTTGGAGACATCATGGAAATGTTGCGAATTAGAGGGGGGGTGGTCTGCCCAAAAATCTTCCTCTGGCAAGTCCGTGTTTCTGGAGGCGTTTGAGGCAGGTCCGTCTACCTCCTGGGTGTCCCCCCCCCGGCTGACCCCCTTGTAGACTTAATTACTACCAGGGCGTGGAAGGAGAAGGAGCCTGACACCGTGGAGCCAATTCCAAGACAGCCAGACAAAATTCTTAGCCCTCCTCCTGATAGGCAGGCAGGCCTGGTTTATGGGTTCACAGGCCTGGTTTATGGGTTCACCTGTGGATGCCATGTTGGTGGCGGCTGCTAAGAAGAAGGAACTCATGCAGGAGATTTCCTCGGTCCACCCTCCGGATAAGGAATCTCTGACGCTGGACCGCATTGGGAAGCAGATGTTTGCTTCAGCCACCTTCTCTGTAAGGGCGCTGAACTACATGGCACACATCATCAGACTCCAGCGAGACCTAATAAAGGAATACGCTGCAGCTCCACTGGAGTCCATGATGGTCGAGGATGAGAGGACTTTCTCGACTCGTATGGCCACTCTAAAGTGTATATCTAACACGTCTATGCGGCTTACGGAGGGATCCTCTAGAGCTAGCGGAGCAGGGGTCGTCTTGCGACGTCACGCCTGGCTCCGCCTTTGCGATTTTGCAGAACCCTTTAAGGTGTCCTTTGCGAACACGCCCTTTGACGGATCTTCGCTCTTTGGCAAGACCGTCCGCGAGACGCTGGTCCAAAGCGAAAAGGATGGGAAGACTGTCTGCCGTCGGGGTCCGCTTCTCTAATCCCCAGCGATCCTTTTCAAGGAATCAAAGGGGACAAAAGAAGATGTGATTCCGGAAGTCTCAGCATTCCTGCCCAGCTTCGGACCCCTCGTCCTTCAGAGGCAGAGGAGGTCAAAGTGGACGCCGGCCCAGAGGCAGAGGGGGGGCCGCGTAAGTTCAGGTCTAAAGAACCATTCTCTGACAGGCCCGTGCAACAGCCCTGAGGGCTTACCCGGCTGTCCCTCAATGGAGGCAGTCGGGGGGCGTCTGTCGGAGCACCTCAAAAATTGGGAGTCCATTACGACGGATCGGTGGGTGCTTCGAATCATATCCAGACGTTACACCATTCCCTTTTTAAGTCTTCCCCCTCCTACGAAGCGCCTCCCCGATGTCCCACCCGATCAAAGGGAGGTGGCAGCTTCAGAGGTTTCGAAGCTGCTTGAAAAAATAGCCATCCAGCACGTCCCCCCGGCCAGCTCAGATTGGGCAATTACTCCAGGTTCTTTTTAGTTCCAAAAAAGACGGGGGACTTAAGACCGATTCTAGATCTTTCTTCCCTGAACCTGTTCATTCCCAAAGAGAAATTCCAGATGTTCACTCTTCAATCAATTCTCCCCGTCCTTCGGGAGAACGACTGGATGTGCTCCATAGACCTCAAAGATGCGTACTACCACATTTTGATGGACAGACTATCCAGGACGTTTCTCTGCTTCCGGCTGGGAGACAGTCATTATCAATTCAGGGTTCTTCCGTTCGGCCTCACCTCAGCTCCCAGGGTGTTCACCAAGGTCATGGCAGTGGTTGCAGCCCACCTGAGACTCCAGGGCATTCAGGTCTTTCCATACCTGGACGACTGGCTCCTCACCGCCTCCAACAGGCATCAACTGTGTGTTGCCAGGGGTTATGCTCTAACTCTTGCCCAGAGTTTGGGCATTTCGGTAAACCTTCAAAAGTCCTTTCTTCCTCCTGTGCAGGTTCTGGAATTTATAGGGGCTAAATTGGACACTCGCCTCTCTCGGGCCCTACTAACTTCAGACAGGGTGAACAGTTTGTCATGTCAGGTTATAGATCTCCTTCAGAACCCGGCTCCATCGGCAGAGTTAGTCCTGACAGCACTAGGCTCTATGGCGGCGGCAATCGGTCTTTGCCTACACGCGCGTCTATGAATGCGGATTCTGCAATGGACCCTTCAAGTCCAATGGTCTCTGTTGCTACATCCGTTGAACACCCCTATTCACCTGAACAGGGCTTGCAGAGACTCCTTCCTCTGGTATCTTCACTCACAGGAGCTGCGGGAAGGGAGACCCTTCGTGATGCCTCCTCCCCAAGCCACGTTGACCACAGATGCTTCTCGCCTCGGGTGAGGGGGCATTCTTTGGGCAGAACCATCCAAGGCACATGGACCCCCTTAGAGACTGCTTTGCATATCAGTGTCCTAGAGATGAGGGCGGTGATTCTGGCGTTGCAAGCTCTCCACGACCTTCTTTCTCTAGGGACTATTGCGGTTCAAACAGACAAACATGGTGGTAGTCTGGTACATAAACAGGGAGGGACCAGATCTTATCCCCTTTGTCGGGGGGGCTATGAGAGTTTGGGAGTGGGCGATATCCACCAACCGCTTTCTGGTAGCAACGCACGTTCCGGGTCGGTCCAACATTCTCGTGGACAAACTGAGTCGCGTGATCCTCACACCATACGAGTGGTCTCTGAAACCATCAGTTGTGAAGCAGATCTTCCTCAAATGGGGTCTACTTTGCTGCAATCTTTTCGCTTCTCCGTCAAACACAAAGTGCAGTGAGTTTTTCACAATACTTCCCCCACCAGGGGAGAGCCCCAGAGACGCTCTGGTTCATGCTTGGCCACACTGTCTCCTCTATGCTTATCCCCCCTTCCTCTTATGACTAAGTTCATTCAGAAAGCACGTCTGTTGGGGAGCAGAATTATCCTCATAGCCCCATTCTGGTCTCGCCAGATCTGGTTCCCTTGTCTGTTGATCCAGTTCCACTGGTGGCAAGGACTCCCGGCATCTCATCACCAGTAAAGGCCATTCTGGTAGCGGCTCACAAGCCTGCTACCAGGAAAATTTACAGTAGTAAATGGAAGCGTTTTTCTGTCTGGGCTAAGGACAAGGGCTTAGATCCTTTACTGGAGGTTCTTGATTTTCTGTCGCACATTTTTCATCAAGGAGCCAGTGCATCTACAGTTAAAGTACAGTTGGCAGCCATTTCCCATTTTCATGTAGGGGATGGGCTGGGATCTTTAGCTTCTGCGAAGATATGCAAAACCTTCTTGAAAAGTATTTTTCTATTGTAACCACCAGTTAAGACTGCGGTCCCACGATGGGACCTAACTTTGGATGTTCTTCATCTCACATTGCTGCAGTCATAACCTGTGGGTAGTCCGCTGTCCTCGGTCGGCCCGAATACCAAAGTGTTAGGCTGGCGTCGGTCATGGTCGCTCAGATCTGACGTCAGTACGCTGTGGTACTAAAGCGCATGACCGACGCCATATCCTCAGTCTTTCTTGCCGCATGGTCCGAAGCAGAAGCAGCATTTGCGAGTGCCGTTCGGCGTCCTGAAATTTTCGTATTCTGAGTTTCAGACCGAAGACCAAGTTGGGCTAAGTACCCGCTAGAATATTTTTGTCTTTTCTTGCCTCAGTTAAATACCGGATGTCAGAAAAAGTGAATAATTGTATTTCTTGTGGGAAACAGATACCTCATAGGGATTATCACTCTCTCTGTATTCCTTGCTTGGGGCCTGAGCATGACGTAGTCGGGTGTCGCTTTTGTGCTAGATTTAATAAGCGCACCATTAAACGCAGGTTAGATTGTGCTAGACTTGTCTTGAGCGGTGTAACTACAATATGCCGTCGGATCCTCCGACGCCCGCTACCGCTAAGAAGCGTAAGGAAAAATCGTTAAAGTCCAAGCAGGATGAGTTGTCCGTTACGGACACCGGTTCTTTGGAAACTACGGTGGAATCTGTGGATCCAACCGAGGTTTCAGCTGAATCTCAGGGGGAGCCTTTAATCTTGCAGGATGTGGCCTCTCAGGAGTCGGGTCAGGCTGAGGGGGCCTCTCAGGTCTCTGTTATCCCTTCTTTGCATAAGGTGGTTAGGCCTTCTGCTTCTGTCAAGGCATCTTCCAAGGTCAGGCCTGGTCTGTCTTCCTCTGGCGTCAGCCCTAGTTCTGCAAGTTCTGTACCCAAAAAGCGTATGCTTAAAATGGCAGAGGATTTAATTACCTTAATCAGGGGTTCTATGACCCCTCCAGATAAAGAGGCCTAGGGTGGAGCCAGAGGTGGAAGGGTTGGAGCATTCCTCAGATTATTCGGAGTCTTCGGCTGAAGACATTCAGGATTTTCCTCCCTATTCTGATTCAGATGCAGAGGATTCTAGTCCTTCTGCTTCCCCTCCAGAGGATTTTTCTTTTTCTGAAACCCTGCATTCCATGAGGGAGCATTTTAAGTGGGAAGGTCAGGATTTCTCAGATTCTCGAAAGAGGCTTAGGGAATTTTTGTTTTTACCACAGCATAGACCCTTGGCTATTCCCCCTGTTTTGGATGTTGTTCAGGATGTTTTCTCTGAAGCTTCCCTTAATCCTGACTCTTTGCCTCCTGCCCCGGTCAAGCCAGACAGGTATTACAGAGTGCCAGAGGCTCATAAATATTTGTATAAGAGCCCTAGAGCTGACCCGGAAACTATTAGCCAGGAACCTAAGGGTGTCAGGGCTTCTGTTGTAAAGAATCCAGTTCCTCTGGATAAAGATTCTAGAGCTTTGGATAGGTGGGGTAAAAAAGTGTATACCTCTTCCACTCTAGCGATGAGGGCTTTGAATTGCCAGTTTCATATGCTGAAGTACCAGAATTTTCTCTTAAGTCAGTTAAAATCTAAGGTAGATGCTTTAGCAGAAGGTATAGAGTGTAAGGAATTGCAAGATTTAGTTCATGCCTCTGATCAGGTGGGTAAGCATTCTTTGCAGTGTGGTTTTGATGCTCTTCAGGCTTCTTCCAGGGTGGCTGCCACTGGATCAGTTATTCGTAGGCACGCCTGGCTTAAGGATCAGAATTTGTCAGAGCATGTTAAAGCTCAATTTTGGATGCTCCCTTCAATCTGAAGTTCTGTTTGGTTCTCCTGTGGAGTCAGTTTTGAAGAAAATGGAAGACAAAGCTAAGTCCATGCAGACAGTTAAGGATTTTTTTACAGGTGCAGCCCCCTAAGTTTAGCAGAAATTGGCCTGCTAAGGGATGGGCTTATCCTTCTTCTGATTTACAGTCTAGGGGCAGATCTAGACGTGGTAGGGGCAGAGCTCATGCTCAGGGTTCTTTCAGGCCTAGGACGTGGAGTTCCCCTGCACAATCTTCAGGTGAGGGCAGGGGTCAGCCTTTTTGTAAACAGATCCAATGACCTGTATCTCCAGCTGCCAGATCCCTCCTGTCTGGCAGCTCCTCTGGGAGGAAAGTTGGCACTTTTCAGGCAAAATTGGCTTTTAGTCACCCAGGACAAGTGGGTGTTGGACATTATAGACCGAGGCTACAAGTTTTATTTTCACACCTTGCCTCCTTTCACAGGCATGCCAGACGTTCCTCCTCAGCAAAGGTTGGAGGCTCACAAACAGATTTCTTTACTTTTAAACATGAGGGCTATCCAGGGGGTCCCTCCGACAGAAGTGGGCCTAGGATTTTATTCTCGCCTGTTTCTTGTACCAAAGAAAGGAAACACTTGGAGGCCAATTCTGGATTTGTCTATTCTCAACACATACCTGGACATTCCAAAATTCAAGATGTTAACTTTGCAGCAGCTTCTGCCT
The DNA here is from genome assembly GCF_019279795.1 of Protopterus annectens. Classification (NCBI taxonomy): domain Eukaryota; kingdom Metazoa; phylum Chordata; order Ceratodontiformes; family Protopteridae; genus Protopterus; species Protopterus annectens. The sequence continues at coordinate 200,678,966 of NC_056745.1, forward strand.
CTGCTAGGTAAAGATCACTGGATGGTAACTCTGGATCTCAAAGAGGCTTATCTTCACATTCCTATCAGGCCCAGCTGCAGGAGGTTCCTGCGTTTCTGGGCTGGTACTTCTCATTGTCAGTTCTCTGCATTGCCCTTTGGCTTATCTACTGCGCCCAGGGTGTTCACAAAAGTCCTGGCTCCAGTGATAGCCTTCTTAAGGTTAAGGGGAATTCAAATTTATCCTTATTTGGACGATTGCCTGATTCTTGCTCAAGACAAAGTCAAGTTACTTCACCATCTTCAGTATGTTATGGCAGTGTTAAGGTGCCTAGGGTATTCTGTGAACGAAACAAAGTCCAGTCTAGTACCCTCTCAGGACATGTGCTTTCTGGGTGTGAGACTGAATACAGCCTCTCAGATGGCATTTTTGACCCCGGACAAACAAAGAAATCTTGCCCTTTATTTCCAGCAATTGTCTCTACGGTCCAGGCTGACTGCAAGGACAGTCCTTCAGGCCTTGGGGTTCATGGCATCTTGCATTCTGATGCTTCCCAATGCCAAATTGCATATGAGGAAGCTACAGTGGTATCTCAAAAGCGTATGGACTCAACACTGCCACGATTTGGACACTGTCATTCAGATGATACCTTGCATTCAAAGGGAATTCTTGTGGTGGGCTCAGGAATGTCACCTAAACAAGGGACTCTCTGTGACCCGACCAGAGGCGAGTCAGATCTTAACGACAGATGCCTCAGACATGGCTTGGGGAGCACACTTCAATGGAAAATGGGTTCAAGACACATGGCCTCCCAGACTACAACATTTGCATATCAACATGAAGGAGATGTTAGCAGTCCAATTTGCCCTGATGTCTTTCAAGGATCTACTTCAACCAGGACAGGTGTTGATTCAGACAGACAACACAACAGTCATGTGGTACATAAGCAAGGGGGAACCCATTCGTACCCTCTTTGCAGACAAGCTATGATTCTGTGGGAGACTGCTCTCAGTTTGCATCTTACTCTTCAGGCAAGGTTTCTGCCGGGAGCACAGAACTCCTTAGCAGATGTTTTGAGCAGACAGATGGTGGATCCCCACGAGTGGAAATAGGATCCTCATGTATTTCAACAGTTGACTGTGGCTTGGGGGACTCCAGACATAGATCTGTTCGCTTCTCCACTAAATTTCCAACTGCCAAAGTTTTGCACAAAGCTGTTTCATCCAAAAGCTTGGAAAGTGGATGCTCTATCATTCAGTTGGAACAACCTTCACGTCTATGCCTTTCCTCCTCTGCCTCTTCTTCCCAAGGTGCTCTTGAAGGTCAGACAGGACAAGCCTCGCATGATTCTGATAGCTCCAGATTGGCCTCGTCAACACTGGTACCCTCTGCTGAGGAGTTTAGTACAGGAGCCTCCTTGGCCTTTGCCACCAGTTCCACACCTTCTGTCTCAGGCAGGCAATCATTTCCGCAATGTCAGGATTCAATCCCTGCATCTGACAGCTTGGCGTATTCTGTTTTAGACCCTGGGGGGGTCGCAGCTTCCTCAACAAGTTTTGAATGTCATTTTGGAGGCCAGACGGCCTAGTACCAGGAAAGTTTATGCTGATAAATGGAAGAGATTTTTCCTTTGGAGCAAAGCAAAGAGCTTTGATGTTTCTGTGCCTAATTTGAGTGTTTCACTTCAGTATCTTACAGAATTATTGGACAAGGGTTTGTCTTTCTCCTCTGTAAAGTTCATGCTGCAGCCATTTCTGCACACTATGATTGTGACCCACCTTTATTCTCTCATCCTTTGTTTAAGCAATTTCTTAGAGGGGCAAAAAACATAAGACCCCCACGTAGAGCTCCTACTCCTTCCTGGGATCTCAATTTTGTGTTGGAAAAGCTCACTTTACCACCTTTTGAACCTGCAGCTACTGCGGAGTTGAAGTTTTTGTCTTGGAAGACTGCTTTTTTGTTGGCCATTACGTCTGCTAGAAGGGTATCTGAATTACGGGCTCTAATGGCAGTTGAACCCTTCCTGATATTTCATAAGGATAGGGTCTCCCTGCGTACTAACCCTTCCTTTATGCCTAAGGTTGTCTCTAATGTGGCCTTAAACCAATCTATTCATTTGCCTACATCTTATGCTGATCCCCAAAATAAAGGGGAAAAAATTTTGCACTCTTTGGATATTCACAGGCAGTTACGTTATTATTTGAACAGAACTAAAGGGTTCAGGCAGTCCCAACAGTTATTTATTTCTTTTGCCTTGGGTTCTCAGGGGAAACCTGTTTCAAAACAAACTATTTCTAAGTGGATTGGCCATTGTATTGCCTTTGTTATTCTCATCATGGTAAGGAGGTTCCGGCTGGAATCAGACCACATTCCACTAGGGCGACTGCCACTTCTACTGATTTTTTAAGGGGAGTAGCTACTAAGGATATTTTGGAAGCAGCTACTTGGAGTTCAGTGCACACTTTCTCTAAACATTACCATCTCCCTCTTTATTCCAGGTCTAGGGCTGGGTTTGCCACTGCAGTTTTACAGGGCATGTTAGCAGCTCCCAATGCTTTTTGATTTTGCCAACCTCTCTTTACCTTTGCTTTGGGATTCTACCCACAGGTTATGACTGCAGCAATGTGAGATGAAGAACATAGTACAGTTTTGTACCTACCATAAATGTAGATGTTCGAAGATCCACATTGCTGCAGTCCAATTTACCCTCCCTCCTTCCCCTCTGTAGTTTGGGGTGGCTGTGTGGTTTGTGGTGTAATTATTGTTTCTACATGGGTGATTGGGTGTTTTTCCATTTTTGGCTATGGCCTTTCTTTTTAGGGCTTTCTGACATCTGGGGCAAGAAAGACTGAGGATATGGCGTCGGTCATGCGCTTTAGTACCACGGCGTACTGACGTCAGATCTGAGCGACCATGACCGACGCCAGCCTAACACTTTGGTATTCGGGCCGACAGAGGACAGCGGACTACCCACAGGTTATGACTGCAGCAATGTGGATCTTCGAACATCTACATTTATGGTAGGTACAAAACTGTACTTTTTACAAGCATTGACAAGCCCACCTGTTGAGCCTGCCGCCTCAGTTCCATTAAAGTTCTTATCATGGTAAACAGACTTTCTAGTTGCTATTACTTCAGCCAGGAGGGTTTCGGAACTTCAAGCCCTTTGCATGAAACCCCCCCATGTAATCTTTCATAGGGATAGAGTGTCTCTCAGGACTAACCCTTCCTTCTTACCAAAGGTGGCTTTGGAGTCAAATATTAATCTGTCGATTAATTTACCAGTGTTCTTTCCCAACTTTCAGAACAAAGGGGGAATACAAATTACACAAGTTGGATGTACATAGACAACTACGTTTTTACTTGCACAGGACGAAGTATACTCGCAAGGCTGATCAATTGTTTGTGTCCTTTGCCAAATCTGTTCTGGGTAGAGCTATTACCAAAGTTACCTTAGCAAATTGGATTTCACAGTGCATCATTCATGCGTATGTAGCCTCAGGTAAACCTGCTCCTATCGGAGTCCATGCCCACTCAACCCGATCCATAGCCACATCAGCAGCCTTCTGGTCCAGGGTTCCCCTGGACGACATATGTTCAGTAGCTACTTGGTCCTCTTCCCATACATTCATTTCTCATTATAAATTGGATACAATATCCAGGAATAGGGCTTCCTTTGGCTCCGCGGTGCTTCGGAATATCCTTCCTTGAGGGCCTCCCAAGGTTTTAGGTAGCTGGGGACTCTGTCCCACAGGTTGCAGAGCAAATGAAGTAACTACTTCAGATAAAGAAGTCATGTACTCACCATAACATTCCATCTGAGTAGGTACTTCATTTGTCTGCAACTGATCCCCCCTCCATGCCCCCTAACCATTATCGTTGTTCCTGATCATGATTGAGATTGTTTCATGTGTTTAAGCATTACTTGGTCCTCTGTCGAGGGTCTTAGTTGTTAGATTAAGCAAACTCAATCTGAGGAAAGGGAGCATGTAGCATGGGGATTATGGATAAAGGGGAGGAGCCAGGAGCTCGGATCTTTTAGCTAGTAAAGCTGCCGGCTCTGATATGAGGTCGGATCCGATACCCACAGGTTGCAGACAAATGAGGTACCTACTCAGATTGAACGTTATGGTGAGTACATAACTTCTTTTTCTCTCAGTTTACCAAGTTTGTAAGCACAATATTTAAAAATTGTCTATTTTTGGGCCTTTGTCCTTCCATTATTTATGACTTTGTCCAGATTTATTGGTCTAAGAGGAGGTCCTCTCCCAACTTCACCCATCAGCATAAACTTTGCAGGATAGCTAAATTATGCAAAGTGAAGCAAAGTCAAAAACAGTCCTTCAAAACAAACTGTCCAGTGGTTTGAAAACCTGAGTGTACAGTGTTACTGATAATAAAGTATACATATTTTCATTGTTTCTGATGTTCTTTACAACAGTCCTAGTACCCCCCCCCCCCCCACTCTTCCAGAAGACGAGATAATGTAAAAATGAAAAAAAGGAAAGTAGGTAATAACTTATCCAAAAGATTATAAGTCACAGATAGTAAATAAAAAAAAAATAGGAAACTACATCATCATGTTTTCTATTTTTTTGCACCAGTGCAGTTTTACTCTACTTTTTATATTTGTGAAATTTTTTATCTGCAAAGTGCAATTCCAAGAAATTCATACAAACTTGTAGGTTGATAAATAATACTTGGGGTAATACTTGTCTGATACTATACAGGCAAGTAAATAAGCAATGTGATAGAGACATAGAAAGTGAGCAGAATAATGAAATATTTGAGGGAAACAGTTGCTAGGAGAAAATTATTTTTTTATCCATGTGTACAGAAAATTTGCGGTCACCATCTTAGTCCTTTACTGCTAATAAGTGCTCTTCTGGAGAACACATTTTAATGTCGGGAACAAGTAATGGATAACTCTGAATAAGGAACAAATATGGTACACAACTCCGCATCAGAAATCTCAAATAAGATTTCAACACAAATGATCATTACAAATCGAATCCTATGGAATATATGATATTGGCGCTGTCCACTTATAAAACTAAGATAAAAGGGGTAACAGTTTTATGGAAAACAAATGTGATTAACCCAGAAATCATAAGTATGAAGATAAAGAAAGGGCTTATGGCATTATTAATAGTTAAATAGAATGTGGACCCTAGCCAATCTATACTGGTTCACAGGCATTGGAACAGGAATTGTTAAAAAAACACTTGGGTTTCATTTCCAATAATTATAAAGGCAACCTAATATTAGGAGATTTTAACTGTATATTTATATTTCTGAAACTACAAATAAAAGACTGCTGCATACATCTGCTGTATCAAAAGCTTTAAACAAATGGGCAGAATCATTTCATCTTGTAGATACTTGCAAATTTAAAGAAGATAAGTCTTTTTTTCCCCATCAAGATCACAGATTTGCTACCCAGACTAGAATGGATAAAATATTTATTGCCCATGACTTAAACTCTAAAATCATTATTTTCTCAATCACTTCCTTCCCCTTTTCAGACCACAATTCATTGATACTAAAACTTCAAAATGGGTACAAACCATTAATCTTTAACTTCAGACTCCCAGCATATATAACTAAAATTGAGCTCAACCCTGGTTATTATCTGAATTACAGTTCATCTTAGATATTAATTACACCACAGAGATAAAATAATATGGGACTCATTAAAAGCTTAGATATATGGTAAAACCTTAACTTGGTATAAAAAAAAATCGGAGAATGGGATTCTGAATTATATCTACAGTCCAAACTTTTGTCAGTAAAAGCTGAAAAAAATCGAAATCATTTGGAGATGAAAAAGAAAGTAGAAGTATTAAACAGTAAATACAACAAAATTCTAACGCACAAAACTAGTTTAGCTTTAGAAAAACTAAAAATTAATACAGTGGCCACTTCTTCCAAAAATAATTTATCCACAAGAATCAAAATATAATCAAAAGCTAATAACATTAAAAGCATCATCCATGAAAAGAAAGGGAAAATGTCTCTGATATAGGTGACATTTTTGATGCCTATAGAAATCACTATATAGAACATTTCCAGAAAGAAAATGTACATATCGATCAATTAAATCTAGATGAAAAATGTTCTAATATAAAAAAAAATAAACTGAACAATTAAAACTAGATCTGCAAGCACCCATATCCTGCAAATAAATTAGATACAATAAAATAGGGTAAAAATAATAAAGATCCAGGTATAGATGGCATAATTATGGAAATATATAAACTTTTTTCTTCAAAGATACTGTCCCTCTTCCATAAAACTCTTATTAGAAATTCTGTTATAAGCTTTAATACCACCCTCTTGGAGAGATTCCTTAATCACACCAATCCTAAAGGTAAACAAATCCCCAAACCTCTGTACCTCATATTGACCTATATCATTATTAAATAATGACTGTAATATATTTGACAATATTAACTAACAGAATGAAAATACCACTATCCAAAACAAATAATGATCAAACTGGATGTATATATCATAGACACACGCATGACAATATCAAAAGGATAATTTCTCTTACAGATTATTCTACCATAACCACACCCACTTTCTTCACAAACCAATCACTCTCCTCCACACTAATAACACCCACTCCCTTTTTCCCGCTCAAACTTTCCAACCCTTCTCATCTATCTCATCCCACCTTCCCAATTATTCCATATTATCCTCTCCATAACCACTCCCCAACATACCCAAAACAACCCCTCACTTTCTGTTCACCCCTCCCCCCTCTAAGAACTTAACTACTCTATATATATATATATATATATATATATATATATATATATATATATATATATATATATATATATATATATATATATATATATCCTCTTGTACTACCAACACCGAACCTGCCCAACCAATAGTACCTCTAAATAACCTATCCCAACATGTTATCTAAATACTCACAAATCTCCTATCTACTACTTTTACTTCTCAACTTATCCTACCTTCATTACCTCACCCAGCCCCACACTACATACCATCAACATTCCTTCCATAACTAACCATCTTTCCTTCTCACACCCACATTCTAGAACCCCAATCTCCCCACACCTTTATCCCTGTAAACTGATTACCTCATATAAAACTCCTACCCCACTTATAACTAAGAAACCCTTAATAATTTCTCCTGAAATCAACCTACACTCCAAACTATGTTTCTATCTCTCTAACACATTCTCATATCTGATCTGTAGTCTACTCTCAGGTGACATCCATCCTAACCCTGGCCCATCCAACTCATCCACCACAAATAAGTCCATATTCATTTCATCTTTAAATTCTCAGAGTATAGTAAATAAAGTCCCAAACCTCCATGCCTGGATAAATCATAATAAACCTGATATCCTATCCATCTCAGAAACTTGGCTAAAACCCCACATAAAAGACTCTGAAATTATACCTCCAAAAACTTACTCTATCATTAGAAAAGATAGATCCCACAAAAAAGGGGGAGGAGTAGCACTCATATACTCATCTTCCTTATCAGTCACTCCCTATAATAAGCCTACCCCACCCTTTAATAACGCCAACTACAATACTAAATTAACAAACATAAACACATATGTATAGCCTCCATCTACATCCCCCCAGGAGATAATATTTCAATTCTTGAACATATCCTCTCCTGGCTCTCCACCAACATCAATAATGAAACAATAATCCTAGGAGATGTGAATATTAATTGGGCTTCCATTCAATCACCTAAAAACCCACTTAACATCAACCTCTACAACTTTTCACAGCTAATTAACTCTATAACACATCCCACAAAAAACCTCTCTAGTGGCAATATTTTGGACTGGATTCTAGTCTCACATCCCCAATACTTCTCTGACAGTGGTACTCTTCCTGATCCTCTTAGTGACCATCTTCCCATCTTTACATACCGACTCCATTTATCCTTACAGCATTCACACAACTATATTACCTTATGTGACCAAAAAAACTAAAACACAACATCCTTCAACTCCCTAAAAGCTATAAACTGGAACTGTCTAAAAACATTACCTCTCGACAATGCAGTCGCTTACTTTAACTCCTCATTCCTAAAGATTCTAGACTACCACGCTCCCATAAGGACAAAGAGAATAAAAAATAAAACGTCCGCTTGGCTTTCTAAAAACACACTAACTATTATGAGGCAAAGAGATGAAGCCTGGGCTCATTACCAAAAAAATAGGTCCCCCCTCACCCTTCTTGAATACAAAACACTTCGAAATAAAGTAAAAAGACTCATAATTTCCCGACCACAAGACTTCCACACTACAAAACAACAACATATCTCCACTCCTCAACCCTGGCAAACTAGACACCCCCTCCCCTGACCCTAATGCTACTGACACTGACTTAGCAACCCAGTTTAACACTTTTTTCATTGATTCTATTTCTAAACTTACTTCATCTTTCTCTAATACCACCACAATCCCACATCACCTCCTTCCTCCTCTACCATTACTCATCTCTGTTCTTCCACCACCCTTCACTCTCCCTGACAACTCAAAATCCTTCACCCCTTCATCTACTGTCACTCACCCATCTCCATCTTCTTCCCTACTACCCACACTTCCCAGTGTCCTCCTTCTTTAAAAACCAGTTCCCACTTTTATTATAAAAATCCTCCGAAATTGAAGCCATGTTCCAATGCTCCAGATAATATCCCTGCTTATTTTCTCAGTGTAGCCGCTGAAGCAGTCACCTACCTCATTAGCATTCTAATTAACTGCTCAATCCAGGAATGCATAGTACTAAATTTCATTATACCATTACATAAAGGAGGCACAATAATAATACAATAATTTCACCATTGCTATCCTGTCTCCCATCTCTAAACTTTTAGAAAATGCATACAACAACTTCTTCCACACCTTTTAGAAAATCAGCTTTACACCCATACAACACGGATTCAGGCCATGTCACAGTACTATGACTGCCCTTCTCTCCTTTGAACCTTGAATTAATAAAGCCAGGGATTCTGGCCTTCTTGTTTCCACCCTACTACTTGACCTTTCTAAAGCCTTCGACACTCTCATAACCTGCTTCTAACTAAACTATCTAAACTTAACCTAACCCTTCCTCCTTGAATTGGTTCTCAAGCTACTTATCTAACCGATATCAAGCAGTAAAATGGAAAAGGCCCATTTCTTAATACCCCAACCGGAGTTCCCCAAGGTTCCATATTAGGCCCTCTCCTTTTAACATATTTATAAATGATTTCCAGAACTCTATTCCTTTCTCAAATATCATCCAATATGCAGATGATTCAACTATCATCTGCTCTGCCACATCTACCCCTGTACTCTTAAACTTACTCAAGAAGCTTTTCCACTGAGCAATGGATGAAAAGAAACCACCTTGTATTAAATGCCTCTAAAACCAAATTGATGGTATTTACTCCCTCTAAAACTACCTCATTTAACTTTAACTCCTTCACTATCACCAGCCAAAACAATACACCTTTGGAACTGGTATCAGAGACCAAATTACTCTGGGTCCAAATTGATAACCAGCTTAAATTCCATTCCCACTTACAACTAAACATCAAAAAGACACATCAAAAACTAGGCATGCTCTATCGACAAAATCATTACCTAACCCCTGCAACTAAAGTAACTCTACTTCTTCTATATCCCCTCCCTTCTCTATGGAACTCCTCTTCTCACTAACTTACAATCCTCTCTTAAATCTCAACTTTCCTCCTGCTACAACAAAATTGCCAAATTTGCTACCAGCCATAAGTCATCCCACCACTGTTCTTCTCCAAAACTAAAATGGCTAGAACTACCAAACCAACTCATCTATACACAACTTAATCTTGCACATTAGCTCATTTTAAGCCCACCCTCTGTCCTTCTCTCTTCTACCTTTAAGATGCACCTTCCCAATAGAGTACTAAGGTCCAATAATCAAAATCTAATAGAAGTGTACAAACCATCTGGCCCACCAGGCAAAAATCTTCTATCTTATGGACGCCCTCTGAACTCACTACCACCTTCCATCTGCAATTTCTAACCATTACTCTCTCAAAAATCCCTTCACTACACCTAATATCCCAATGGGAATGCTCCTGCTCTCTCCCTACATAACATATGATATCAAACTCCTGTTCCCTCATTCCAAGGATAACAAACTCCTTTTCACTTCATTCCTTCACCTTGATTCCGCCTCTCTCTCTTCTCTTTCAATCTATTACTCATCAAAAACCTTCTCCTTCTATCATCTCTCCATATGCTTATATTCCAGTACTTATATGTTAGTAGTAAAAAATGCATCAGACTGTCACTGCTTATGTGCAATTTGTAAACAATGAAGCAGACTGTAACTATGAACTGTATATTCCAAAAAAGTAATGCCTCTCTGTGTATATGCAGTGTTCCACTGCCAGTTTTAACTTCATCCTCATCACTAGTGTGTATTATTTGTAATGTTTGCTGTTTGAATTGTAAATGTCTTGCTCAAAACTATAACCCTTGTAAAAATATATTCTTTAAACTATTGTAACCTAGATTGTTATTGGAGCTTTTCTCCCCAGGACTCCATTGAAAATGGGTTCATTGGCCCAATG